>NC_057945.1:41282235-41317235 GCF_018555375.3 Anguilla rostrata | reverse complement strand
CTGGGATTGGTCTGATTGTGAGCCAGTGCTGGTGGATTGGTCTGATTGGTTGAGCTCAGTGCTGGTGGATTGGTCGATTGGTTGGCGCAGTGCTGGTGGATTGGTCGATTGGTTGGGCGCAGGGCTGGTGGATTGGGTCTGATTGGTTGGGCGCAGGGCTGGTGGATTGGGTCTGATTGGTTGGGCGCAGTGCTGGTGGATTGGGTCTGATTGGTTGGGCGCAGTGCTGGTGGATTGGGTCTGATTGGTTGAGCGCAGTGCTGGTGGATTGGGTCTGATTGGTTGGGTGCAGGGCTGGTGGATTGGGTCCGATTGGTTGGGTGCAGGGCTGGTGGATTGGGTCTGATTGGTTGGGCGCAGGGCTGGTGGATTGGGTCTGATTGGTTGGGTGCAGTGCTGGTGGATTGGGTCTGATTGGTTGGGTGCAGGGCTGGTGGATTGGGTCTGATTGGTTGGGTGCAGTGCTGGTGGATTGGGTCTGATTGGTTGGGCGCAGTGCTGGTGGATTGGTCTGATTGGTTGGCGCAGTGCTGTGATGGGTCTGATTGGTGGCGAGGGCTGGTGGATTGGGTCTGATTGGTTGGGCGAGGGCTGGTGGATTGGGTCTGATTGTGGTGCAGGCTGGTGGATTGGGTCTGATTGGTTGAGCGCAGTGCTGGTGGATTGGGTCTGATTGGTTGGGTGCAGGGCTGGTGGATTGGGTCTGATTGGTTGGGCGCAGGGCTGGTGGATTGGGTCTGATTGGTTGAGCGCAGTGCTGGTGGATTGGGTCTGATTGGTTGAGCTCAGTGCTGGTGGATTGGGTCTGATTGGTTGAGCGCAGTGCTGGTGGATTGGGTCTGATTGGTTGAGCGCAGTGCTGGTGGATTGGGTCTGATTGGTTGAGCGCAGTGCTGGTGGATTGGGTCTGATTGGTTCTGCGCAGGGCTGTAAATGACCAGGGCTGTAAGCACCCTGATCTATGACAGGTCTATATGACTCTTCCCAAACCACCGCCCCCCCTCCCCCCCCCTCCCCGCACCCTTGTGGTCTGCGCTCTCCCCCTCCCCGCACCCTCGTGGTCTGCGCTCTCCCCTCCGAGCCGTGTTTTCGGCGAGAATGGCGGCTTCGCGGGGCGGAGACAATGGCGGCCGGGCTTCATTTAGATGACGGACGGCGATAAGGAAGGACGTTCGGCGCAGGCGGTGCCCTCTCCCCCGAAACCGCCGCTCGTTTCCACTTCAGCACCCGATCCAGCGCGCGCGGGGTTAAAACCCATTTAAAGGGAACCAAAGAAACAATATGCGGCCAAAAGACAATAAATAAGATTTCATACAAATGTGCATATTTGTAATTTAACATCAAAAGGCTCTCCAATATAGACCTCTGCACTAGCTATACTTTAATGAACACCCCCCCCCCCCTTAATCACATTCAAATTGGTTAGTGTTCAGAAAATAGAAATATGTATTAGATAGCAATAAATTTTCATCATTGGCTAAGCCTGCTGCTTAATTGTCCTGTCCCAGGGCTTTGAAATTTCATTGTTCGTTAGGTGCTTAAGTCCCCCATCTCATTTTGTCTCTCTGACATTAGTGCTGAGGGGCCTAATGCTCTAATAATTTGAATGGGGATTTGCATGATAGAGCGGGGAGCATTAAAATATAGAAAAAAATGAAAAAGGGGAAACTGCTTCTTTCATTTCAAAAGTCACTTTGTTCAAAGTCAAATCACAATATTTAAAGATGCACTATCTCTTTTTCCCAGGACCGGGCTTCAGAGCGGCTGGGCCGGTCCTCCCCCCTCTCCGCCCATGATACCGCTTTGTTTTGTTGCGGCCCGATACGGTGTCGGGTTTCTCTGAGAACCTCGGAGAGAAGAAGCTGCTTTGTTTTACTGTCTGACGGAGGTCACTGCGGCTGTCCTGCCGCTCTCTCTCTTTCTCTGTCTCTCTCGCTCTCTCCCTCTCTCTCTCTCTCTCTCTCTCTTTCTCTGTCTCTCTCTCTCTCTCTCCCTCTCTCGCTCTCTCTCTCTCTCTCTCTCTCTGTCTCTCTCGCTCTCTCTCTCTCTGTACAGCAATTCTGGAGAAAGTTTGCCTGTGTCCCCGTTGGTGGGTAGTGTGGCGTGGTCACGGTGTTAGATTCATGGACCACTGAAATTACTTAACTGGTACCCTGCTACGGCCAGTCAATTTACATTCTCCATTATTAATAGAGAAACATTCGGCTGCCATTTTGAGCTCTTCCTTTCCTTTTTTCTTTTTTTTTGAAGTTTTCAGAAGAAAAATGTCTGTAATTTTCTTTTTTCCCCTCCACACTATTTTTCATCAGTATATTATTTTTCCTGCATGTGGTCTTACATAACAATAACAGAAGTCGGTCTTTTCCGGGAGTAACTTGCAAGAGCTAGGGGATGGACGGCAGGACGCAGTCCGGTCTGTGGAATGGAGTTACATGGTAATGATACTAGCGGTAATGAGTACTGAGCGGGAAAGAGTACTACGCTGTAATGAGTACTACGCGGTAATGAGTACTACACGGGAAAGAGTACTACGCTGTAATGAGTACTGAGCGGGAAGAGTACTACGCGGTAATGAGTACTACACGGGAAGAGTACTACGCTGTAATGAGTACTACACAGTAATGAGTACTACGCGGTAATGAGTACTACACGGGAAGAGTACTACGCGGTAATGAGTACTACACAGTAATGAGTACTACGCGGTAATGAGTACTACACGGGAAGAGTACTACGCGGTAATGAGTACTGAGCGGGAAAGAGTACTGAGCGGGAAAGAGTACTACGCTGTAATGAGTACTACACGGGAGGAGTACTACGCGGAAGAGTACTACGCTGTAATGAGTACTGAGCGGGAAGAGTACTACGCGGTAATGAGTACTACACGGGAAGAGTACTACGCTGTAATGAGTACTACACGGGAATGAGTACTACGCTGTAATGAGTACTACACGGGAAGAGTACTGCGCAGTAATGAGTACTACATGGGAAAGAGTACTATGCGGTAATGAGTACTACACGGGAAAGAGTACTACACGGGAAGAGTACTATGCGGTAATGAGTACTACACGGGAAGAGTACTATGCGGTAATGAGTACTACACGGGAAAGAGTACTACACGGGAAGAGTACTTTCCGGTAATGAGTACTACACGGGAAGAGTACTGCGTGGTAATGAGTACTGAGCGGGAATGTGCACAGCACAAAGAAAGGGGACGTCTTTTCATTTACGCCCCAAACTCACTGTGGCAGAGTATTACATGCAGGCTTGACTGCCTGCCTCTCATCTCCCCGTTAATTCAGTGATTTATATTAATTGTTTTTCTCAGTCGGGCTCGATTTGTCAAAACGCAAAAACAATGAAGTCCACAATCGACCGTTATTACTGAATAATTTGAATGGTAATTAAAAAGAGAGAGAGAGAGAGAGAGAGACAGAGAGAGAGACAGAGAGAAACGCCATCCACATAACTTTTTAAGCAATAAAGCAAAACAGCCTGGCATCAAAGGTAAAATTTTCCAAATTAATTTATTATCTTAATGCCCTTCAGCTACAAATTAAATAGTGCCTGTCTATTTTTAGACTGACAATTAATTTCTCCCACCTTCTATGTGCGTGTGACAGGCCAGCGTCTTTCGGGCCCTGAAGGATGTGCCTTTAGATACGGGGCCCGTTTGTCTCCGAGACCAGCAGCTAATCAATAGATAATAATCAGAAATATTTCACTGTTGCGCGTGGACCGCTTCTGTGGATTGGTCCTTTCAGAAGCTGAGATCACACCTTTCCCATTCGCTGTCTATCTGTTTGTCAACCGATCAGTCAATCGCTTAATCGGTCTCTCCAACCATTCAATCGCTCAATCAATAAAGATCTCCATTTCTGTTACTGACATACTGTATTACATTACTTAACGTTACATTACTATCATTTAGCATTCTCTACACTACATCACTGTCATTTAGCATTCTCTACATTACATCTCTGGCAGTTAGCATTCCCTATATTACACTACATCACTGGCAGTTAGCATTCCCTATATTACACCACATCACTGGCAGCTAGCATTCCCTATATTACACTACATCACTGGCAGTTAGCATTCCCTATATTACATTACATTACTGTCAGTTAGCATTCCTTATATTACAGTACTGTCAGTTAGCATTCCTTATATGACATTACACGAATGGCATTTGGCAAATGCTGTTAACAAGAATGACTTACATTTTTAAATAGTATTCATTTATACAGCTGGATATTTACTGTAGCAGTTCAGGCTAAGTACTTTGCTCAAGGGTACAACAGCAATGCCCCACCTGGGAATTAAACTTGCAACCTTTATGCTACAAGCCCGGTTCCTTTCCCATTATATGGCAGAATGTGATAATTATACTACTAAACGTGTAATATCTGTGCCTGTGCAGATGTGCCTGGAATGATATCAGATGTTCCTGCATTGTATCTGCGCGATGTGTATCTGCATTGCTGTGTCTCTGCATTGCTGTGTATCTGCATTGCTGTGTCTCTGTATTGCTGTGTCTCTGTGTCGTGTCATGAGAAGGGAAGACGGGTGTGTCTAATGCAGATTATCACTCGGGTAATAGTGCAGTGCATCCAGGAGTGTTTGTGCACGTGTCGGGCTCACTTACCGCGCGGATCGGGCTCACTTACCGCGCGGATCGGGCTCACTTACCGCGCGGATCGGGCTCACTTACCGCGCGGATCGGGCTCACTTACCGCGCGGATCGGGCTCACTTACCGCGCGGATCGGGCTCACTTACCGCGCGGATCGGGCTCACTTACCGCGCGGATCGGGCTCACTTACCGCGCGGATCGGGCTCACTTACCGCGCGGATCGGGCTCACTTACCGCGCGGATCGGGCTCACTTACCGCGCGGATCGGGCTAACGCTAATGAAGACGACTGCGCTGGACGTGGAGGAGGCCTGTGTGAAAGGAGAGCAGGGGCGTAGCTGGGAACTCTGGGCCCCCCTGAAAGAATACTGCTCTGCCCCCTCCCCCCCTTTAATAAAACAAATGTAATATTTTGTGGCTGTGGGCCCTTAGATTCGGCTCCACTTTTCACCCCACTAGCGACAGCCCTGTGTGGCAGCCTTGGTGTTCTTAACTGGAAAAAGGACATCGTGCTTACAACTCGATGATTTTTAATATGAATGCTCATAAAACATCCTTTGCTGCTTAATAACAATCCAAAGACTAAGTATGTATGCTTCTATATGTGCAGAGAGAGAGAGAGAGAGGTAAAAACAGTGGAATACCAAGGGAAGAAAATACTTTTTATTTCTTGCTTCATGTGACTATGACCTTGAATCAAATGCTTTTCACATGAAAGGAACTGTAATTGGTGACTTAGAAATTGTAAAACTCTATTTAAATGTTTTGTTGTTAGAGCAGTAATATTAGCTGTTTTTGTGTTTGATGTGCTAGTACATTTGATTTGACAGTGTGCCATCACCTGATAAATTAGTTTATCCACAATGACAGCCGTTGCAAAACTCTTCAGAGAAAATGTGTGTGGAAAACGGTACTGTCAGGTATTGATATAATTTCAGTGTGTGAGAGGCGGACTTCTTGGTTCAAGGCGGCTAGTTTACTGTCCAATCAGTACGGGGAAATTCTGGTCTCTCCCGAACCTCCGGTGTGCCCGGTTCACCTGCACACAAGAGAGGGACCCAATCAGTTTATTTACCGTCTCGCATGCGTCTGCCCACAGCCTCCTCCAAACAACTTTTCCGCCTTAAATTGCGGATCCTGCGCCCGCCCGACGCGCCCCTGGGTTTTTGTGTTTGCCGTGGGGCGGCGGGGTTTTCGGCAGTAATCAAACAAACAGAGCAGCCGTCTCCGGAGTAACGGCTCGACCCCGCCCACCTCCCAGCGCGTGGCGGCTCCGAGCGTTCGCGGTAAGCGCCAAACGGAACCTCGCGCCTCTCTTCCGGGCTCGCCACGGGCTGATTTACAGACGCCGGCAGGAATTTTAAAAACAGGCGCTAACGGCTCACCTTGAGCCTGTGACGGATGGCGTGTGTGAGAGTAATGAACTCATCTGAAAGCCACTCAGCCGTTAGATGCTGAATTAACAGCAGATCTAATACTTATTAGTCCCCGCCTTTGTTCTCCACGTCCAACCTCTTTCTTATTCATGCGCTGCACATAATTATACTTTTGTGAAATACGTCGTTTCAGCATCGTTCAGGATGCTACAGTATAGAGTGGGACTGTTTCGTTATCATCCGTCTGTTAGCTGCATGTTAGTGTTGGTTTCTCAGCGCTTCATGTTTATTTCTTACAGTCTAATGTGTGATGTTGTATATGATCGCAGCCTCCCTTATAATTAGTCTCAGGAATCTAAAAACACAGCTCCCTGCCCGGGCTGGGGTTTATTTGAGTCGCAGTGTTTGTTGTTGCTGTTATTCATCGTTAAGCAACCCTCCCTTATTAGCCGTTTGGCTAAATTCAGATGTCACATTCTGGCGTGTGGAAAGGACCTCTCTTTTTGAGGTCACCTTCGCTTCATCACAGGGTTTGCGATAATGAGCTGGGGTCGCCTGACCCCGTAACGTCCGTGATTTAACACCGGGGCAACTGGTGGCAATAAACACGGAAAACAGAACAACAAGCACCCGAGAAAGGCTGGAATACCGGCCGTTTTTCTGCAGTTTGTGTATAAAAGATAAACGGCTGTAGAGAGCATTAAGAAGGCCTTAATTAAAAACAGTATTTCGAATGGAAATAATTGCTCCTTATTAAACATTCCAACAGCAGGCCTGCATACAGGAGCTCATTTTAATTAATCAATTTTAAATAAGTAATAGTGTTCAGTTTCATGTTTGTAAGGGATATCCATTTATGTATTGCCTCATCTTCTGCAATAAATCTATATTAGTCTGAAATAAAACAATCCAGATGAGCTTCTCAATGTATTTTATATGCTTTCAGATAAAAATGCTTAGCTTTATTGAACAATAGTAATCAATGCAAGTTAACTGGTATCTGGGCTGCTTTAGACTAGCCATAATCATAAAATGGTTAATAACTGTAAATACAGTAAGTACTTAATACAGTAAATACTTTAGCACCTTTTACACAGTGATATGAGTTTATATTGCTTATGAATGAAGGTAAAAACAGGAAAATAAGTTCAGGTTAAGGGGTTAATGTTTATCAAGTATATCAAAATAAACATAATCAGTTATTGTCATTTCATGGACATTTACCATCTGCATACAAATGTGTATGAATATATTCATAACCATAACATCTGATAATAGGTGTCTAAAGTGAATAAATTGTATAATCCTGTTAAAACGTGTTTGGAGAAGCAGGTTTAACATACCATGTGAGATGCCTAAATTGCTTGTTGCTGTTGCTGTCATTATGAGCGTGCAGTGGATTTAATACAACAGCAATAACCTGCAGTGCTTTTCTGAATGGATCCTTAGTGGGTCAGTGACTCTTCACGTTGTATGTAATGAGCGGAAATATTTGTACACACGCCAGGTTTTCTAATCTCGAAGATGACACGCAAGTCATTTTTCTGACAAACACAAAACACAAATGAAGCTCATTACAGTGCAGAGCGGGAGGGGAAGCAGTTCTCTGTTTGCACAAGAACAGAGAACATCTACGTGAAAAGTACACAGGTGCCAAGCCACCGGAGATTTTTATTTTAGCGATTCAGCAAAAGAATGTGCAAGCATCAATGCCCTTTACGACAGCGAAAAGCAGTTAAACGCTGTTTACAGGTAGGCAGCTGCTTAAAGCCGGATTTTAGGGATCTTTAATGAGATTCCTGTCACTCTTCAAATGTTACCTTCTTCAGCTGGGTTTCCCTAGATGGTAAAATGGTCGTGGGGAGGATGTTTATTTTTGCTTTAAGGTGGAGCGGGGCCTCATAAGCTGGGCTGCGGCGAGCCCTTATAAGGGGACGGAGAGCAAATGTTTTGAATGCGGGGCACCTTTCTGCTGACCGTTTGGTGAGGGAGCCGTTCTGCCGCGGACACTGTGTGTCCACACTGGGAGAGATTAATGGCAAATACAGTGCGCATGACCTTTTCACGAAGCCGTGGAGGTGAAGCTGGTCATTAATGCTTCTTATGGGGTAATTAACGACCCCCCCCCCCACCCCACCCCACCCCCACCTCACTGACAAAAATGGCTGCCTGCAGAATGGAAGAGATCATTTAATTAGGCTTATGCACAGGGCTGATAATTACCAAAGAGAGGTGTCAGATTTTAACTGCTGCTCTAAATTATAAACCCTATCACCGTACACTGTTTGAATGGCATTGCTTTTTTTTATTATAGTGGAGATATTCGAAACAATTATACAAAAACTGTGACAATATATTTCTCTCCCACATTCACAAACTTGAGACCTCACCTGACAGCAGATGATCTTGTTATTGTTTTGCGCCTGATGGAAAAGCACGTCTTCTGTGGTGATGTGAAAGTCTTTTCTTTTGTCTCTGATGTGTATTTTACAACAGTAGGCTAACGGAGAAGCTTCACACAATAGAATGTGAACGTTCTCCTGTAAGGCAATCATGGGGTATAGAGTTTACTTTATGTGAGGGCTTATGTTTTTTGTGTGTGTGTTTGTTACAGTGGCACTGAATTGTGTGGAAGCAGCTATTGAAAATATATTTGAAAATATAACACTGCATATATATCACATGACAGTGCATTTAACAATATATTTAACAATATATTTGTTCAAGTGGTTGTATATTTTATTTCAGTACAGTTTCAGTGCAGAAGGCTGAGCAGAGTGTTTTTGGTCTGTCTGACCTTGCGGTGTGAATCTCAGTGGGGGGCCTCTCTCTGACCCACACGCTCACCGTGTGATTTTAGTGCTGTGACCCCAGGATTCCAGCACAGGAAGGTCCCCTCCCCAGAAGGCAAACCCCTGGAGTGGGTGTTGTACAGTGATTTCGGTGTTGTAAAGTGATTAGGGTGTTGTATGGTGATGAGGGTGTTGTATGGTGATGTGGGTGTTGTATGGTGATGAGGGTGTTGTATAGTGATGTGGGTGTTGTATAGTGATGAGGGTGTTGTATGGTGATGAGGGTGTTGTATGGTGATGAGGGTGTTGTATGGTGATGTGGGTGTTGTATGGTGATGTGGGTGTTGTATGGTGATGAGGGTGTTGTATAGTGATGTGGGTGTTGTATGGTGATGAGGGTGTTGTATGGTGTGGTGTGGGGCTGTGGGGCATGAGGAGGGGATGTGGAGTGTGGGAGGGGTGTGCTGGGCATGGGGGGGGATTTGGGGTGTGGTGGTACGGGTCCCCCCCCTCTCCCCAGCGCTGGGCGGGGTGTGATTGATGTTCCCTCTTCTCAGCCCAACTTCATTAGCGAAAATGTCAGCGCTGGCACTGAAACAGACACCAACGTCCCCCCATATTTTACCAGTTCAGTCTAATTGAGCTGAGCGTTAAAAATGGATGAGTGCATATTAATTGTCCCTCTGTGTGGGATATCTCATGACAAAGAGAGACCTTTCCCGCTGTGTTTTACTGAGCGTCCTCTAGTCCGTATATCATGAGCATCCTCAGGTCCATATATCCTGAGCGTCCTCAGGTCTGTATATCTGGACGTCCTCAGGTCCGTATATCCTGAACGTCCTCTGGTCCGTATATCCTGAACGTCCTCAGGTCCGTATATCCTGAACGTCCTCAGGTCCATATATCCTGAGTGTCCTCAGGTCCATATATACTGGGCGTCCTCAGGTCCGTATATCCTGGGTGTCCTCTGGTCCATATATCCTGTGTGTCCTCAGGTCCGTATATCCTGAGCATCCTCAGGTCCATATATCCTGAGTGTCCTCAGGTCCATATATACTGGGCGTCCTCAGGTCCGTATATCCTGGGTGTCCTCTGGTTCATATATCCTGTGTGTCCTCTGGTCCATATATCCTGTGTGTCCTCAGGTCCGTATATCCTGAGCATCCTCAGGTCCATATATCCTGTGCGTCCTCTGGTCTGTATATCCTGAGCGTCCTCAAGTCCATATAGCTGTCAGTATTTGGCATTACAGTTTTCACCAAACATTATTATTATTATTATTAGTAGTAGTAGAAGTAGTAGTCGTGGAGGTAATAGTTATTTTTATTGAGATAATACAATCTTTAGGTATGCATATATTCATTCACACACATGCACATACACGCACTCACTCACACACACACACACACACACACACGCACACACACACACAGGAGGAAATGGGTGAAATGTTTCCATTGCGTTCATCGTTTCCTCTGGCCTGTAAAAACAGCCGGCATGTGGACTCCATCTCCCCCAGCTTTGAGCTGGCCTCTGGGCCTTCTGAGCGAGTGGCTACTGGAACCACCCCCACCTCACCGCACCCCTCCCCACCACAGCACCGCACCCCAGAACCCCACCACCCCCTCCACCGCACCCACCCCCCCCACAGCACCGCACCCCAGAACCCCACCACCCCCTCCACTGCGCCCCCCCCAGCACTGTGAAAAAACGTGCAAACCCTCCCAACCTCAGCTTCAACTGGAGAACGCCTCCACCCCCCCCACCCCCCACCTCCCCACCACCTGAGCGGCCGCTTCACCTGGGCCCAGGCCTGCTTACGTGTGTGGGCCGGGTCCACAGATTGAGCGGTCTGCACTGCGGCCTGTAATCTTACACCCCCCCCCCAACCCCCAACCCCCCTCCCCCCCAACTCCAGCCGATCTCCCCTTCACCCCCCCCCCCCCCCAGCCCATTCCTCTTTTAGCCTCGTCGGATTTCTCAGTTTTCTTTTTTTTCTTTCTTTTCTTCTGGCTTTTTTTCCACTCAATTTGGCCCAGCTGTGAAAGCCATCACAGGCCCGCCGGTCCGGCAGGTTGGGCTGAGCGGTAGGTGAGGCACGGGGGGGGGGGGGCGCTCTGTCTGGGAGACACTGTGCCTAATGCACACCACATGTTATTGTCTGGAAAACAAGCTTTACCGCGCGCGGCTCTCGGGCCTTCTGAGTGGAAACGCTCCATTAGTAACGTACGGGGTCAGTTATGCGCTCGCATACGCACAGGACACCCCCTCTCACGCCCCCCTCTCAAAACACCGCAGGCAGAGTGATTTATGACCTCACCCTCAATCTGATTTGTTTAGGCTTTTTTTTCCTGGGATCATCATTCTCTGTTTGGAGCCAGAGAAGATGGTGACAAGCGTTCACGTGCCCGGGGGTGATGAGCGTTCACGTGCCCGGGGGTGATGAGCGTTCACGTGCCCAGGGGTGATGAGCGTTCACGTGCCCGGGGGTGATGAGCGTTCACGTGCCCGGGGGTGACGAGCATTCACCCTTTACCTGTGCCTGAGAACACCAATCTTTTTCTTCCTGAAATGAGCATCTTCGCTGTGTGTGCAGGTGTCTGAGAGGAAGAAAGGACAGAAACAGGAAGAGCAGCCTCGTCTCTCTACGTTACTGTTCCTGTAGCTGCTCTCTGTTACTGTTCCTGTAGTGCACAGGGCTGCTCTCTGTGTTACTGTTCCTGTAGTGCACGGGGCTGCTCTCTGTGTTACTGTTCCTGTAGTGCACGGGGCTGCTCTCTGTGTTACTGTTCCTGTAGTGTGCAGGGCTGCTCTCTGTGTTGCTGTTCCTGTAGTGTGCAGGGCTGCTCTCTGTGTTGCTGTTCCTGTAGTGCACGGGGCTGCTCTCTGTGTTACTGTTCCTGTAGTACACGGGGCTGCTCTCTGTGTTACTGTTCCTGTAGTGTGCAGGGCTGCTCTCTGTGTTGCTGTTCCTGTAGTGTGCAGGGCTGCTCTCTGTGTTGCTGTTCCTGTAGTGTGCAGGGCTGCTCTCTGTGTTGCTGTTCCTGTAGTGTGCAGGGCTGCTCTCTGTGTTGCTGTTCCTGTAGTGCATGGGGCTGCTCTCTGTGTTACTGTTCCTGTAGTGCATGGGGCTGCTCTCTGTGTTACTGTTCCTGTAGTGTGCAGGGCTGCTCTCTGTGTTACTGTTCCTGTAGTGTGCAGGGCTGCTCTCTGTGTTACTGTTCCTGTAGTGTGCAGGGCTGCTCTCTGTGTTGCTGTTCCTGTAGTGTGCAGGGCTGCTCTCTGTGTTGCTGTTCCTGTAGTGCACGGGGCTGCTCTCTGTGTTACTGTTCCTGTAGTGCACGGGGCTGCTCTCTGTGTTACTGTTCCTGTAGTGTGCAGGGCTGCTCTCTGTGTTGCTGTTCCTGTAGTGTGCAGGGCTGCTCTCTGTGTTGCTGTTCCTGTAGTGCACAGGGCTGCTCTCTGTGTTACTGTTCCTGTAGTGCACGGGGCTGCTCTCTGTGTTACTGTTCCTGTAGTGTGCAGGGCTGCTCTCTGTGTTACTGTTCCTGTAGTGTGCAGGGCTGCTCTCTGTGTTACTGTTCCTGTAGTGCACGGGGCTGCTCTCTGTGTTACTGTTCCTGTAGTGTGCAGGGCTGCTCTCTGTGTTGCTGTTCCTGTAGTGTGCAGGGCTGCTCTCTGTGTTGCTGTTCCTGTAGTGCACGGGGCTGCTCTCTGTGTACTGTTCCTGTAGTGCACAGGGCTGCTCTCTGTGTTACTGTTCCTGTAGTGTGCAGGGCTGCTCTCTGTGTTGCTGTTCCTGTAGTGTGCAGGGCTGCTCTCTGTGTTGCTGTTCCTGTAGTGCACGGGGCTGCTCTCTGTGTTACTGTTCCTGTAGTGCACAGGGCTGCTCTCTGTGTTACTGTTCCTGTAGTGTGCAGGGCTGCTCTCTGTGTTGCTGTTCCTGTAGTGTGCAGGGCTGCTCTCTGTGTTGCTGTTCCTGTAGTGCACAGGGCTTCTCTCTGTGTTACTGTTCCTGTAGTGCACGGGGCTGCTCTCTGTGTTACTGTTCCTGTAGTGTGCAGGGCTGCTCTCTGTGTTGCTGTTTCTGTAGTGCACGGGGCTGCTCTCTGTGTTGCTGTTCCTGTAGTGCACGGGGCTGTGCTGATCAGCGGTGGCCGTGGGTTTTTCGCGGTTTGCACCAGCATGTGATCCCACTGCTTCTCAGCGGCGGAAGGGGAGGCCATACCCCCAAACTGCCACAGCTGGGAGCTCTCTCTCTCTCTCTCTGCCTCCTTAACTTTTTATGTCTCTCGATTTCTCTCTGTCTAATTCTGTCTCTATCTTTCTGCCTCTCTCTATCACTCTCTTTCTCTCTCTCTGTCTGTCTCACTCTATCACCTGCTCTCCCTCTCTATCTCGCTCTATCACTCTGTCTGCCTCTCTCCCTCCTTAACTTTTTGTCTCTCTATTTCTTTCTCCACCTAACTCTGTCTCTGTCAGCCTCTCTCCCACTCTCTCTCCCTCTCTCTCCCTCTCTCTCTCTCCTCTCCTCTCTCTCTCTCTCTCCCTCTCTCTCTCTCTCTCTCTCTCTCTCCCTCTCTGAATCCCTCCCTCAGCAAACAGCGAGCTGTCGAGAGTAATTGCTGTCGCTGATCTATACGCCACATGTGTCTTTAAAAGTTATATTCGCTCAAATGTGAAGCCGATGGTCCCAAAGTCTGCCTTTCCCTCTGGAGTCCGAGAGGAACATTCATTAAAACAGAGAGAGAGAGAGAGAGGGGGATGAGAGATGGGCTGAAACAGTTTAGGCGAGGGTGAGGTTGTTTTTTCTCTGGCTTGTGTGTCATTATAACATGCCTTTGCTGTGGTGTAACGTGTTGAGGACGTGTGGTCTGAACACAGCAGTGTTAGGAGCCGCCAGCCCCTCAGGGCGTGTGGTCTGAACACAGCAGTCGTTGAGTATGTGGTCGAACCAGCAGCTGTGTTGAGATGTGTTTGACACAGCCATCGTGTGAGATGTGTGGTCTGAACACAGCAGCATCGTGTTGAGTATGTGTGGTCTGAACACAGCAGCATCGTGTTGAGTATGTGTGGTCTGAACACAGCAGTGTTAGGAGCCGACAGCCCCTCATTCTGGGGGAGTTTAGAGCGCTGCTCTGCAAAGTAAATAAAACTTGTCGCTGCGAAAGGGAAGCAGCCGTCTCCTTGATTTATTTTGCGGCGGATTAATTAGTTATTAGGTACCGACACGCGGCAGCAGAGTCTGCTCCGCTCTCAAAGGCAGCAGAAACAGGGAGAAACTGCTGCACTGGATCCTTTGTACACTATTTTTGAACCTCTGACAAGGTGCAATAAATATACCCCCTCCGTCAGAGCCTGAGCGGTTAGCCAATTTACGCTGGTGTGATTAATTCAGCATAAATAGATGGTTAAAATTAGAGCAGCCTTTAGTCGGAGCTGCGCCTGACTTCTGCTCTCAGCCCGACGCTCCGAGCTCACAGAGCTCCACTCGGGGGAACGGCGTTCTGGAGCGAGCCCTGGACGAGGCGTCTCGGTGACGATGATGTCATCGGATGTTATCGCGTCTGACGAGCCGCCCGTTGACGTCTGTGTTAGAGCGAAAACAAGCGGATCGGCCCAGAGAAAAACTCAGAGCGATCGTGCGGAATCAATAGGGACAAATTCTCTCTCTTTCGCGTTAGGCCCTTGTCTATTGAACCCGAGCCGTAATGGTATCAATTTATCGGTGTCAGTTGGTGTGCGGGGATTGTTAGCACGGCCTTCCCGTGTAGCTCCCGCGTCTGCGGCTGATAAACAGGAGCCGGAGAAAGATTTCTCACCCAGCTGAACTGATGAAATATTGAGCAGTTGCTGTAGGATGTAACCTTATTGATCTTAACTTATCCAGCTGTTTATATCTGAACTAAAGGTTTAGCGGCCATCGATTTTCCTGCGCAGCAGAGTTCTCAAGGTGTTAGCCTCTGCTTCCTCCTAATTGGCTTAAACGTGGAGCCAGGCAATCAATGCGACCCCGGCAACGGAATGCCCTGCTTCTCCACATTCCTACTTTTAGGAAAAACGCGTGTTTTCCTGTGTATGTTTCCATCCTTAATCTGTCCATTGAAGTGTCGGCCTATTGTAAAAAAAAATAAAAAAGCTCTTAAACCTTGTGGCCCCAGCGTTTCTGTGAGCCTCCTCCTTGTGGGCTCAGCGTTTCTGTGAGCCTCCTCCTTGTGTCCCCAGAGTTTCTGTGAGCCTCCTCCTTGTGGCCCCAGCGTTTCTGTGAGCCTCCTCCTTGTGGCCCCAGCGTTTCTGTGAGCCTCCTCCTTGTGGCCCCAGCGTTTCTGTGAGCCTCCTCCTTGTGGCCCAGAGTTTCTGTGAGCCTCCTCCTTGTGGGCTCAGCGTTTCTGTGAGCCTCCTCCTTGTGGCCTCAGCGTTTCTGTGAGCCTCCTCTTTGTGGCCCAGCGTTTCTTCATCGCTTCTTATTTTTCCCTCTGTAGTTTTTACCCCCCATGTTCTTCATGAAGGCCTCCTCCTTGGGAAAGCTTTTGTGAGTCTCCTGCTTTGTGCCCAGGTTCCTGGTGAGCCTCAGCAATTTCTCTGAGCCTCCTCCTGTGTGGTGTCCACATCCTCGTCTGACGCCTCCCCTGTGGCCCCACGCTCTACTGCGAAGGCCTCCTCCTTGTGGCCTCAGCGTTTCTGTGAGCCTCCTCCTTGTGGCCCCAGCGTTTCTGTGAGCCTCCTCCTTGTGGCCCCAGCATTTCTGTGAGCCTCCTCCTTGTGGGCTCAGTGTTTCTGTCAGCCTCCTCCTTGTGGCCTCAGCGTTTCTGTGAGCCTCCTTTTGCTTTTCATGTTGTGGGTCGCAGCTGATTTTTTTCATGGCTTCATTATGTTTTACACCGTCTGTCAGTGTGAAATATAGAATTACCCCCAAAGACAGAATGTTCTTTCATGAAGGCGCATCTGCACGGGGAGAAAGGCCTCTTTGTTTCCGCTGCGTTTGTGCCGCGGGTTCGCTGGGGAGAACGCGCTTCGTCCACGTCGAATTAAACCCCCCCTCCTTCCCTGTTCTCCCCCTGTCGCGTTACACAGATGTGTGTTCCACATCACGCTCTGGTATCTTCCGTACGTGTCACCCTGGGCCCACTCGACTCTACTGCCGAAGGTTTAACTGGCCTACTCTGTGACTGTCTCCCGCGCAGGGATAGTTAACCGAATATATGCACGGAATCTGTATTTGATCCTGTTCTGATTCCGTTTTGGTGGTGTTTTGGGAAGCGTGTATTTGCACGTATTTAAAGAGAAATATTAAAGAATGTTAGAGGGTGTGTCAAGCTATGAATAATGACACTATCATTAAGTTATGATGACGTTTAGTGGTATTTAAGGGCTGCCGATCAAATCATCGCTGCTCACCTATATAGAGAGGGAATACGAAGACATACTCTAATATGTCTCGCCTTAACACGCACACACACTGCTGTAACACACTAACACGTCACACACACTGCTGTAACACACTGTAACACATCACACACACTGCTGTAACACACTAACACATCACACACACACTGCTGTAACACACTAACACGTCACACACTCTGCTGTAACACACTAACACGTCCACACACACTGCTGTAACACACTAACACGTCGCACACACACTGCTGTAACACACTAACACGTCACACACACACTGCTGTAACACACTAACACGTCACACACACTGCTGTAACACACTGTAACACATCACACACACTGCTGTAACACACTGTAACACATCACACCATGTTGTAACACCACACGTCACACACCACTGCTGTAACACACTAACACGTCACACACTGCTGTAACACACTGTAACACGTCACACACACTGCTGTAACACACTGTAACACATCACACACACTGCTGTAACACACTAACACATCACACACACACTGCTGTAACACACTAACACGTCACACACACACTGCTGTAACACACTAACACGTCACACACACACTGCTGTAACACACTAACACGTCACACACACACTGCTGTAACACACTGTAACACATCACACACACTGCTGTAACACACTGTAACACATCACACACACTGCTGTAACACACTAACACGTCACACACACACTGCTGTAACACACTAACACGTCACACACTGCTGTAACACACTGTAACACGTCACACACACTGCTGTAACACACAGTAACACATCACACACACACTGCTGTAACACACTGTAACACGTCACACACACACTGCTGTAACACACTGTAACACGTCACACACACACTGCTGTAACACACTGTAACACATCACACACTGCTGTAACACGTCACACACTCACTGCTGTAACTCACTGTAACACGTCACACACACACTGCTGTAACACACTGTAACACGTCACACGCTGATCTCATGGTAAACTAATTTCAGGAAAACTGGCTCCATTCTGTACAGCATACAGCAGAAGAGCTGGCAGATATCTCCTCCTGTCTTTATCCCACCTGTTACTGCACAATTATCATTCTGTAGCTGCTCACTCAATTTTAAACTCCATCAATATTAAATGATAATCATGTCTCTTTGATTAAACCTTAATTATTATTGTTTATACAATGCACTGACAGTGTTAAACAAATCAACTGGCAGTTGTGTGCAGGTGATAATTGTTGATTGAAAGGTGATAGTGGGGAGATCAGATCTTTATTACTGGATTCATTTATCACACTGATGTTCCCCACTGCGCGACCAGCCCCTTCAGTGAGCCACACAGGGGAACCTTTTCTGTGTCGACCCGACCCACGACAGCCAAGCAGGAAAAGATGCAAGGAAAGATAACGCACTGGTATCTTGGACCTTTTTTTCCCCTACAATGGCAGTATTAACCCTCAAAAGCACACACAGCTCCACACCACCAAACATACACAGCTCCTCACCACCAAACACACAGAGCTCCTCACCACCAAACACACAGTGCTCCCCCCACCAAACACACACAGCTCCACACCACCAAACACTCAGTGCTCCCCCCACCAAACACACACAGCTCCACACCACCAAACACTCAGAGCCCCTCCACCAAACACACACAGAGCTCCTCACCACCAAACACACAGTGCGCCCCCCACCAAACACACACAGAGCTCCTCACCACCAAACACACAGTGCGCCCCCACCAAACACACAGAGCTCCTCACCACCAAACACACACAGAGCTCCTCACCACCAAACACACAGAGCTCCTCACCACCAAACACACAGTGCGCTCCCCACCAAACACACAGAGCTCCTCACCACCAAACACACAGAGCTCCTCACCACCAAACACACAGTGCTCCCCCCACCAAACACACAGAGCTCCTCACCACCAAACACACAGTGCTCCCCCACCAAACACATAGAGCTCCACACCACCAAACACACAGAGCTCCTCACCACCAAACACACAGTGCTCCCCCACCAAACACACAGAGCTCCACACCACCAAACACACAGAGCCCTACCACCAAACACACAGTGCTCTCCCCACAAACACAAACTCCTCACCACCACACCTACGACTCCTCCCACCAACACCGTGCTCTCCCCACCAAACACACAAGCTCCTCTCCACCAACACACACGCTCCTCACCACCAACACACCAGCTGCCCCCCACCAAACCACACACAGAGCTCCTCACCACCAACACCACATGGCCCCCCACCAAACACACAGTGCGCCCCCCACCAAACACAAGCAGCTCCTCTCCCCAAACACACCAGCTCCTCCCACCAAACCACAGTGCTACCCCCCACCAAACCACAGTGCGCCCCCCACCAAACACACAGAGCTCCTCACCACCGAACACAGGGCTCATGTATTTTAGGGTGTTTACTGAGAGGGGCAGCAGTAAGCACAGTCTAAAGATGCAGTATTTTCCTGCTGCTCCGTTCTTCATGCAGCACCATCAGACACCTCCTCCCTGCACCTCCACCTGCCCGTACCCTCCCTGCACCTCTACCTGCCCTCACCCTCCCTGCACCTCTACCTGCCCTCACCCTCCCTGCACCTCTACCTGCCCTTACCCTCCCTGCACCTCTACCTGCCCTCACCTCCCTGACCCCTCCCTGCACCTCCACCTGCCCTCACCCTCCCTGCACCTCCTCCCTGCACCTCAACCTGCCCGTAACCTCCTTGCACTCTACTGCCCTTACCCTCCCTGCACCTCCTACCTGCACCTCCACCTGCCCTTACCCTCCCTGCACCTCCACCTGCCCTTACCCTCCCTGCACCTCCACCTGCCCTTACCCTCCCTGCGCCTCCTCCCTGCACCTCCACCTGCCCTTACCCTCCCTGCACCTCCTCCCTGCACCTCCACCTGCCCTTACCCGTAGGAGGGTTGGAATGTTCTGGAGTCTCTTGCGGCAGTCTGGGTGTCCCTCGCCTCGGGGGTGGAATTCCCAGGAGTGCACTGGACACGGGTCAGCCTGATGGCCTGAGTATAGTCATAATCACAGGCACCTTGCAGGCTAACATGGATGAATATGCTGAGTAGGTAATACACACACACACACACACACGTGTACCTGTGCAGGTGTGTCCCTGAGTGACGGTGCGTTTGGAAAGAGGCGGTGGAACAGTAAGCAGTTGTTTGCTGCCTGAAAGGAGCGAGTTTGTCTTGCTTGAGTGCCCCGCTGGGGGCTCCAGGAGTCATTAGAATGTGCTGGTGATGGCAGACCTGTTTTATTTAGTTAAGGGGCGGGGCGGGGTGCTGACAGGAGCGGTGATTAGGTACACCTGGGCGCCCAGGTGCTGCTTTAGACTGAAGAGTCTCTGTGGCGCTCTGCTTGGCTCAGGTAAGAGCAGATACCTGCTGGGAGACGGTCTACCTGCGACCGTTCCTCAGGAATGAGAGAGTCAAAATGAGAGCCAGGGGCCCCACAGGGGCCAGACCCCTGACAGGGCCCCGTATCCAGTAGGGGCCAGACCCCTGACAGGGCCCCATATCCAGTAGGGGCCAGACCCCTGATAGAGCCCCGTATCCAGTAGGGGCCAGACCCCTGATTGGGTCCCGTATTCAGTAGGGGCCAGACCCCTGATTGGGCCCCGTATCCAGTAGGGGCCAGACCCCTGATTGGGTCCCATATTCAGTAGGGGCCAGACCCCTGATAGAGCCCCGTATTCAGTAGTGGCCAGACCCCTGACAAGGCCCTGTATTCAGTAGGGACCAGACCCCTGATAGAGCCCAGTATCCAGTAGGGGCCAGACCCCTGATTGGGCCCTGTATCCAGTAGGGGCCAGACCCCTGATTGGGCCCCATATCCAGTAGGGACCGTTATTGAGTTACTGGATGAGCCACAGGGTTGGAATTTTATCAGCAAACATCCTCCCTAAAAGATGCGTAATAGTTTCTCTGGGTAAAAAGTTAATCTGTCTTTGAGAAGGAAGTCTGTTAAGCAAATAAACAGCGATATGCGGCTCCAACACTGCGCCTCATGATTCAGCCACAGGTGCTGCTGATGGTTTCTTTTCTTCATCATCTTGTCTTCTCAGCGGTGAAGAAGAGGGGATGAGTGTCTCGATGACTTTTGCAGCTGTTTCAGTGGCAGGATAATGTGGGGGGGGCGTGAGGGAGTGGGGGCGATGTGAATGGGCGGTGTGTGCCTGTAGTCTGACCTGGGGACAGTGCCGCGGCTCAGACACAACACCACGCTGAGCCCCGGTGCTCCAGCCGTAAATCACCACCCAGCTCCGCTACCCGAACCCAACCATAACTCAGCCCTCCTCAGGAAAACAGCAGCGTTTACTCTCACTGTAAACCAAGGGCGAAATTAAACAAACATCACTGCGCACTGCGAGAGACGCAGAGCAAGATGGGCTTCCTGGTGGAGCATGAGCGTGTGTGTGTGTGTGAGGGAGTGTGTGTCTGTGTCTGTATGCATGAGAGAGCTAGAGCCTGTGTGAGTGTATGTGTCTGTGTCTATCTGTGTATGTGAGTGTGTGTGTGTGTGTGTGTGCGCGTGAGAGAGCTAGAGCTTGTGTGAGTGTGTGTGTGTGTGTGAGGCAGTGTGTGTCTGTGTCTGTATGCATGAGAGAGCTAGAGCCTGTGTGAGTGTATGTGTCTGTGTCTATCTGTGTATGTGAGTGTGTGTGTGTGTGTGTGTGTGTGTGCGTGAGAGAGCTGGAGCCTGTGTGAGTGTGTGTGTGTGTGTGTGTGCGCGCGTGAGAGAGCTAGAGCCTGTGTGAGTGTGTGTGTGTGTGTGTGTGGGTGGGGGTCTCTGTTATATGTAGCCTGTTTTCTCAGCCTGGTCTTGTTGTGTCTGTTGGTAAGTCTCTTGAGTTTCTTGGGGAGAGATTGAGGGGCCCCTGCACCCCTGCCCCTCCCTCTCCCTCCCTTTTTCTTTCCCTCTCTCTCCTTCTCTCCCTCCTCTCTCTCTCTCTCTCTCTCTGTAGGATAGTACACTGCAACCCTGTTTTTAGCAGCGGTGTTGGGGAGCAGCAGCAGTGTTGGAGCAGCACAGCTTGGGAGCAGCAGTGTTTGGGAGCAGCTGTGTTTGAGAGCAGCAGTGTTGGGAGCAGCTGAGTTTGAGAGCAGGAGTGTTGGAGCAGCAGTGTTGGGGAGCAGCACTGTTTGGGAGCAGCTGTGTTTGGGAGCAGCAGTGTTGGCGAGCAGCAGTGTTTGGGAGAGCATGCGTGTTAGGGAGCAGCAGTGTTGGGAGCAGCTGTGTTTGGAGCAGCAGTGTTGGGGAGCAGCAGTGTTTGGGAGCAGCTGTGTTTGGGAGCAGTGTGCGAGGCTGTTGGAGCAGCTGTGTTTGGTGGAGCAGCAGTGCTGGGAGCAGCGTGTTGGGGAGCAGCAGTGCTGGGAGCAGCAGTGTTGGGAGCAGCAGTGCTGGAGCAGTGTTGGGAGCAGCTGTGGGAGCAGCAGTGTTGGGAGCAGTGCGAGCAGCTGTTGGGAGCAGCAGTGTTGGGGAGCAGCACTGTTTGAGAGCAGAAGTGTTGGAGCAGCAGTGTTGGGGAGCAGCACTGTTTGGGAGCAGCTGTGTTTGGGAGCAGCAGTGTTGGACGAGCAGCAGTGTTTGGGAGCAGCTGTGTTTGAGAGCAGCAGTGTTGGGAGCAGCTGTGTTTGGGAGCAGCAGTGTTGGGGAGCAGCAGTGCTGGGAGCAGCTGTGTTTGGGAGCAGCAGTGCTGGGAGCAGGTGTGTTTGGGAGCAGCAGTGCTGGGAGCAGCTGTGTTTGGGAGCAGCAGTGCTGGGAGCAGGTGTGTTTGGGAGCAGCAGTGCTGGGAGCAGCTGTGTTTGGGAGCAGCAGTGTTGGAGAGCAGCAGTGCTTTGAGCAGCAGTGTTGGGGAGCAGCTGTGTTTGGGAGCAGCCATGTTTGGGAGCAGCAGTGCTGGGAGCAGCAGTGTTGGGGAGCAGCAGTGCTGGGAGCAGCAGTGTTTGGGAGCAGCAGTGCTGGGAGCAGCAGTGTTGGGAGCAGCAGTGTTGGGGAGCAGAAGTGTTGGGAGCAGCTGTGGCTCCCGTTTGGCCTGCAGCTCTGTCCCACACCGGGGCCCCTGTCTGACTGTACAGCACAGAGATGTGTTTATTTTACTTCCTCCTACAGCCCCCCACACACCCACCCACTCTCCTGCCTCTCACACACACTTAATAACACTTACACACACTCACTCACACACACACTTTTGGAACCCTGAACCCCCTTTCTTAGCTCCTACACAAATGCAATTATCCCCAACAGAATAGGAACAGCTAGGGAATTACGGGGATGGGTGTGTGTGTGTGTGTGGGAGGGGTTCTGATGGAGAGGGGGGTGGTATATGTGTGTGTGTGTGTGTGTGTGTGGGAAGGGGGGGGGGGGCAGGAGCTAAAGATCATCAGCCTGTCAAATTCATCAGCCGGACTAATCTCTTTAAAGGAAAATAGGTTTAGTCGTCAATAGCTGTTGCATATTTAAGGGATTTAATTTGGCGTGTTTGTCAGAGAGCTGCGGGCCAATAATGC
Organism: Anguilla rostrata; assembly: GCF_018555375.3. Taxonomy (NCBI): domain Eukaryota; kingdom Metazoa; phylum Chordata; class Actinopteri; order Anguilliformes; family Anguillidae; genus Anguilla; species Anguilla rostrata. The sequence continues at coordinate 41,294,470 of NC_057945.1, read as the reverse complement.
GGCCTTTGTTTTGTGGAGGTGACATGTGGCAGCGCACGCAGACAGCCGGCCCACAGAGCAGGTGAAGGAGCCGGGCCTTCTATAGCCACAGATAAGACTAAACTCCTTTTCTTGTCAGATGGCCCCTCATTATCTTCCCTTGCCAGTCATTACTAGAAGTATAAATTAGCATGCTTTGTGATGGCTATTATTGTTCCTTTTTCTGCTCTCTTTTTCTTCCTCTTTCTCTCTTTCTCTCATATTCTCCCTCTCCCCCTCTCTCTCTCTCTCTGTCTCTCTCTCTCTCTCTTTCATGCTTTATCTCTGGCGGTTTTTGTTTTTTCTTTTCTTCTTTCCTTCTTTCTCTCTCTCTTTTTATTTTTTATTTTGCGCTTGCTGCCGCAGTGAGAAGTCCAAGCGACCCGTGATGGCAGTCGGAAAAGGGGGGCGGTGTTAAAATGAGAGGGGCTGCCGCTGTGGCCACCGTGCTGGGGGGGGTAGTGGGATTCGAGGCCTCGGTGTTTGGTGCGTGGGGGGTGTGTGGGGGGTGGAGGTGTTCGAGGTGATGTGTTGGGTGCGTGGGGGGGGGAGGTAGCGGGGTTTGAGGCCTCTGTGTTTGGTGCGTGGGGGTTGTGTGGGGGGTGGAGGTGTTCGAGGGTGATGTGTTGGGTGTGTGGGGGGAGGTAGCGGGGTTCGAGGCCTCTGTGTTTGGTACGTGGGGGGTGTGTGGGGGGTAGCGGGGTTCGAGGCCTCTGTGTTTGGTACGTGGGGGGTGTGTGGGGGGAGGTAGCGGGGTTCGAGGGCGATGTGTTTTGTGTGGGGGGTGGGGTGTCTGAGGGATGGTGTTGGGTGTGTGGGGGTGGAGGGTTCGAGGCGTGTGTTGGTTGTGGGGGGGGGGGGGGGGGAGGGATTCGAGGCCCTGTGTTTGGTGCGTGGGGGTGTGGGGGGTGGAGGTGTTCGAGGGCGATGTGTTTGGTGCAGGGGGGTGGTGGGGGGTGGAGGTGTTCGAGGGCAATGTGTTTTGGGGGGGGTGGGGGTGTGGTGGGGGGTCTGAGCCACTGGTTTGGGGGGGGGGTGGGGGGGGGTTGGGAGGGTCGAGGCCCTGTGTTTGGGGGGGGGGGGTGGGGGGATTCGAGGCCACTGTGTTTGGGGGGGGGGGGGGGGGAGTTCGAGGCCGCTGTGTTTGGGGGGGGGGGGGGGGATTCGAGGCCCGTGTTGGGGGGGGGGGGGGGAGGTGGGGTTCGAGGCCACTGTGTTTGGGGGGGGGGGGGGGGGGGAGAGGGGTTCGAGCCCGTTGGGGGGGGGGGGGATTAGCCGCTGTGTTTGGGGGGGGGGGAGGGGGGGATTCGAGGCCACTGTGTTTGGCCCGTTCTTCCCCGTCCTGGAGATTTATAAAGCCATCCATTCAAATCAGTCAGTTTTATTATTTCTGCTCTGAAGGACACCACCTCAAACGCGCGTGCTAATGGCTCATTGGGGAGCGCTGTTATGAATTATTAATACTTAATTATGATGCTCTAAATGAATTAACAATGAGTGCATTGCTGTCATTATTCCTAAATATTTCCTAGTTTTTTTTCCATAATTCCTAATTCAGCTTCATGTGTTAGAAAATGGAAAAATATATTTATGTTTTTACATAATTATTTCATACATTTCCTTTTAAATTGAGCAGATTTGTGCTTGTTTTAAAGAGTGAGAAGTGAAAAGACATGTTGTTTTTCTTCATCCCTTTGTGCTTCTGTGGGAAGTGATCGGCGTGGTGGTCTCAGCCCGTACAGCCTCGGTATGATCACTGCCAGCTCCTTCCTCCGCTCTCACCGATAGGCCCATAATCCAGACCTACAGAGTCCAGCTCCAGTGTCCATATGCTCTCCTCCAATCAGTGGGGAGGTCACTGGAGTCCTTCATGTTACTGAATGATCATGGAACCCCAGTCAAGTCAAAGAAAAGCCACACAACTACACTAAGCCTATGTGATGTGGATGTGGTGTACCTGGCAGAGAGGGAGTGGATGTGGTGTACCTGGCAGAGAGGGAGTGGATGTGGTGTACCTGGCGGAGAGAGAGTGGATGTGGTGTACCTGGCAGAGAGGGAGTGGATGTGGTGTACCTGGCAGAGAAGGAGTGGATGTGGTGTACCTGACAGAGAGGGAGTGGATGTGATGTACCTGGTGGAGAGAGAGTGGATGTGGTATACCTGGCAGAGAGGGAGTGGATGTGATGTGTATGTGGTGTGGATATGGATGGGTGTGGATGTGATGTGGATGTGATATGGATGTGATGTGATGTGGGTGTGGGTGTGAAGGGGATGTGGAGTGGATGGGATGTGGTGTGAAGGGGATGTGGAGTGGATGGGGTGTACCTGGCAGAGAGGGAGTGGATGTGATGTGTATGTAATGTGGATATGGATGGGTATGGATGTGATGTGGATGTGATGTGGATGTGGTATTGATGTTATCCCAGTGGGGTAGAGCAGCGCTGGTGATTCGGGTTACTCCCGCTCTGTGGAAGTGCGCGGTTTCCTGTTACTCCACACTGAGGCGCAACGAGCAGCCCACCCAGCAGGAAGTGGGCGTGGCAGCGGGGTCAGCGAGCGGAGCGTACCTGCGGGAGGGAGCCAGCCGGGGAGCGAAGGAGGGATGAAGTCGGATGTGTGACTCACTCTTCCCTCTCCTCCCCTTTTCCGTGCCCAAACCTGATTCAGCACACCGGAGCTCAGAGGCCCAATCAGACGACACCGCGCGATTACATCAGCTTCCCCCCGCCCGCGACCCCTGGCACCGCAGCCAACCGCAGCGAACCACAGCCAACCACAGCCAACCACAGCCAGCCACAGCCAACCACAGCCAGCCACAGCCAGCCACAGCCAACCACAGCCAACCACAGCCAACCACAGCCAGCCACAGCCAGCCACAGCCAACCACAGCCAACCACAGCCAACCACAGCCAGCCACAGCCAACCGCAGCCAACCACAGCCAACCGCAGCCAACCACAGCCAGCCACAGCCAGCGCTCAACAGAAGGAAACATTAATGAACCGTCTTTCCCTCTCCGTAATTGTGTTTTGTTTTTCATCTCTCTTTTTCGGGGGGGTACAGAGGCCCAGCGTGGCAGCGGAGCTGTGTGTGTGTGTGTGTGTGTTTGTGCAGAAACAGAGCAGATCAGACCTGGCCATGTGGAATAGGGGAAGCGAGGCAGCGGGCCAGCACCAGCAGGACGGGGCCGGGGCGGGCCAGGGCCCAAACCAGCCTCCTGCTCTCCTCTACTGGAGTCCATTAGAGAGCCCGTCATCTTCTGCTCTTTCTTCTTCTTCTTCTTCAAAAGACTGCGATTAACGTCAGACCAGTCAGTGAATTAATGAATCATCTGCGTCTTTCAGTACGGCTGCATCAACATGCCCCCCTCCCCACCCAAAATGCCCCCGTCCCCACCCAAAATGCCCCCCTCCCCACCCAAAATGCCCCCCTCCCCACCAACCCCCCTCCCCCCAAAACGCCCCCCTCCCCACCCAAAACGCCCCTGCCGACCCGCCCGCCTTCCCTTTGTCCCGCCCCCGCAGGGACGCGGCGCGGCACGGGCGCATTGGGGCTTTATTGTTCTCCTTTTCGGGGTTTTTGAGGACAAACAGAAGACGGCGGGAGGGGACCTGTTTGTTGCCCACGTCCGTTAAATTATCGCCACGGAAACGTCCGTTAAATTATCGTCATGGAAACGTCTCTTAATTACGCTTCGAGCTGAGTCTGCCATTTCCATTCCTCAGTTCCTTTCTCTCACTGCCCTTCACTGGGCATGGAAACACGTGCGTTCTTAATTAAACAATTAAGAAATAAGAAAACAATATGCAACACATGAAAAGGCTTATCTGATTATTGCAAATGCATAATAATGATGTCCTCACTTTTCATTGAAACTGGCTGTATTGCACTTTTATTGAATTTTTCAATTAAAAAGAAGTTTTTTTTGCCACAGGGATTCTGTGTCAATCAAAAACCTGTAAATATGACAGTCTGCATGATAGAGGCTTACCCAGTTTTTCAGCACCCTAATTCTGATAGTAGGAGAATGTAAATATAATTACTGTAAAAGGGGCTTATTAGATGTTTCACTAAATTAAGTTTGTACTCGTGTCCTTAGCATCTTGGACTCCTGACAATTTGCCACGTTTCCCGTGGTCTCCGCTGAAAATCAAAGTAATTAATTACACAACCCTGCATCTCGTCTGACTGGAGCGGAGTGTGATTAAAAAGATGGCTGCTCTTATCTGTCAGGCGTTTATGTGGGCTCTCGTATCTGCCTGTTCCTCTCTGTGGTGCTCCGGCCAACTGCTGACATCAGCATGACATAAAAATCAGAATTATGTAGAGAGAAGAGATTAAATGGATGTTTAGGAAGAAAACAAGCCACGATAAATAAGTTGGGATGGGTTGAGTTTGGCTAAGTGGAAAGCAAGGACACTGATCCATATCCAGCAATGGGGCTGAAATTAGAGTGATCTCATAACTGGCACTGAGCCACGCTACTAAAAAATAATGATAAAAAAGCAAACAAACAGCTTTCAAAGATATCTTTTATAGTCACGGCGGACAGGTGTATTTATGAACAGGCCTTCCAGAGAGACCAGGCTGTGTTTTTCATGTGCTGTGGGGTTCAGGATGTGGAGAAGATGAATTTGGGATGACTTTAATAGATGTAATGTTTTTGAAGCGCGTGTATTTAGGGGCTGGGAGAACAAAGAGGTCTTGGGAGATGGTGTTTATACGGCCCGGTCGAGCTGGCGGTCCTCGTCCCGGACTCTGTGCGCCTCTGCTGACAGGACGGTTGCCGGGGAACAGTGGGCATGGCGACTTCGCCCTCGCACGCCCGCGCGTGTTCCCACGGCTGCAGGCCGTGATCTCGCTCCTGTTCTCCGCGCGTCCCGCCACCTGGAGCCCCCCCCCCCCGCCCGAGGCCCCCGCCCAGGCCCCCGCCTCTTCCGCGCCCTGCCCGCCCCCGAGTGATGGACCCGTCGAGCGCTCGCGTTCGGCATCGGGGACAGCGGCTGGAGAGGCCCTCAGGCGCACAGGTACGCTACACGCCGCGGCTGCGTCCCGTTCAGTAAAGTCACTGTTTAAAGGCACTTCTGTTTAAAGTCACTGTTTAAAGGCACTTCTGTTTAAAGTCACTGTTTAAAGTCACGGTCTTATCAGGGTGGGGGGGGCGTGGGGGGGGGGCGTGCGGACGGCCGTGGCGAGCGCCGGTCTGCGTGCAGGCCTCCCCGCATCCTCATCCCCCCGTATTGATATTCAGATCATTATCGGGGTCTGCGGGGTTTTATTGCATCATTCTGATAAGTCTCATTGCGGGCCTGCCAAGCATGCGAAGCCTGCTGGCTGAGCCTCTGATCCCAGCTGTCACTGCTGAATTAAGTTAGCTGTGAAAATCCTCCCGCTTATCTGATATAAAACACTGTACACAATAAGCATGTCAGTTTGTTTCGCTGTAACCGCCCCCACCCACCCACCCCCCCCCCGTTCCACCATTGCTTTATGATGCCAAACATCCTGTGTAAGGAGTGCTGGGGGAGTGGGTTGTGGGGGGGTTGTGTGTGGCAGGTAGAATGCGGTGGATTTAAATGTTTCTGGCATTTGTGTGAGTCTGATAAGTGCCTCACCCCCCCCTCCCCCTCCTCCCCCCTGCACCCCCCCGCCAAGCAAGTCATGTTTGACATCTCTATCAGCAGAAACGGTGTCGGCAACAGCAACATGTTTCCGCTGGGCTCGGAGGAAGTCAAACAGGCGCGGGTAAACATTAATCTGCTTTCCTGAAACAACACCCAATCAGACCTGGCAAGCAGAGAGGGGGAGAGAGAGAGAGGGAGGGAGGGGGGAGGGAGAGAGAGAAAGGGAGGGAGAGAGGGAGAGAGAGAGAGGGGGGGAGAGAGAGAAAGAGATGGAAATAGGAGACAGAGAAAGGGAGAGCGGGTGAAGGAGAGAGATAGAGGGAGAGATGGAGAGAGAGAGTGAGAAAAAACAGTGGTAGACCGTGGGTTCTGTGTCAGAGACACAAAGCAGAGGCAGAACCCTGACTAAGTGCAGGTCCAGTGACCACACCTTGGCAACCAGAGAAAGGAGGACATACCATCCCGCTTGGCCCAAGGCCGCTGTTTACACAGGCAGTGCGTGAGACAGGCAGTGCGTGAGACAGGCAGTGCACTTCCTCCTCCGCTGCGAGGGGTCCTCTCACATCAGAAAGGCACATTTCAGTAAATTCTCTCGACTTTGTAAACGTTCCTGAGGCAGAGGGAAAGGCTGCAGATCCTTTCAGCTGCACAAATATTTCAGCCTGTTACAGCCAGAGAGACAGAGAATAACCACCCAGCATGGACCAATCAGTTATCATATAACAGTGATATATCTCAGAAATATAATAATCATCTTTATAAAATGATTCTGCTTATTGAACTGTTACAGTTATCTATAATTTCTGTTTTTTCTCTTGTTTTACAGAGAAAAGTTTTTTTGAATTAAAAATTAAGGAAGCGAATCAAAGCCTCATGAATGTGATTCCTCTGCTATAGCCAGCACAGGTAATATAAATAGCTGGTCACCAGCAGTGTGGATGACTACTGCTTGGTTTGATTTCAGTTTGACCAATCAGATCGATACCCGATGTTATGAGTCTGGTCATGTACCCCATGTGACATGTCTGAGCCAATCATAGGCAGGTGTCTGCAAAACCTTCTCAAAGTGACGGAATAAACCGTTTCCCCATATTTTATATTTACAAACCCCATTAGAAGAATGGTCCAAATTAAAAACGCTTAATTTGCCTGATTATTCTATTAATCACATCGTCCCAATAATAAATTCCTTTTTTACTGCACGGCAAAAAAAAGAAATGTGCGAATGACAAATAAGTCATAAAATGTCTCCTCCTAAAGTAAATTTCGGTTGAATTATTGTCCAATTACATCAGTCTAGTGTGCGGCTGAAGTCTCGCTTACGCAGTCTTGTAATTATTAAAAGTATGAGCCCTCGGTGCCAGTTCATTAACCAAGTAAATATTTCCGTTTGTATCGGGAGGAGCTGGAAGGCATCCAGGCACTTCTCCGGGCAGGATTTGAACCTGCAACTTAAAACAGCTATTAACTGCCCCGGCTGTGCCAAAGCCTGCCAGCCTGTTTAGCTAACGGTAATCCAAGAGTGGATATTGGACTGTGCAGGCAGTAGGTATGCTCTCGGGCTGAGCTGGGAAAACACAGGCTTTCCCTGTGCCTGGAACAATGTGGATAATTATAATAAAAAGGAGCGTTTTGTCAGCGTTTCAGGAAGCGAGGGTGAAACTGGATCCGTTTCTAGATCAGAGGTAGCAGACCCTCTGGAGAAAAGCAGCTGAATTAGTGAAAAGCAGGAGTGAACGGCAGAAGGCTTTATTCAGCTGTGATTAAATGGACGTTTTGTTCGAGCCCTCAGTCCAGATGTTGAGTCTATGTGTTTTATTTTTACATTCTTGGCCCAAGGCCCGTATATATTTTGGATACTGCAGGGAGTATATAATATCAGTGGAAAATGATGCGGTCTGGTACCTTTTAAATAACATTTCCGCCTTTTTTTGCTGCTTTTTTGTTTTTCTTTCCGTGTTTTCTTTTATTTTGGAGCGGGTTTGAGAGGCACTGTTTAGAAATGTGCTGAAAAGGGCTTGAGTTTGTGTGCTCCGACATTCTCTAAAAAACTCCCCCTCTTTCTGCCCGTCTGCCTGCCTGCCTGCCTGCCTGTCTGTCTGTCTGCCTGTCTGTCTGTCTGTCTGCCTGCCTGCCTGCCTGCCTGCCTGCCTGCCTACCTGCCTGCCTGCCTGCCTGTCTGTCTGTCTGCCTGCCTGTCTGCCTGCCTGCCTGCCTGCCTGTCTGTCTGTCTGCCTGCCTGTCTGTCTGTCTGTCTGTCTGCCTGCCTGCCTGTCTGTCTGTCTGCCTGCCTGCCTGCCTGCCTGCCTGTCTGTCTGTCTGCCTGTCTGCCTGTCTGTCTGTCTGTCTGTCTGTCTGTCTGCCTGCCTGCCTGCCTGCCTGCCTGCCTGCCTGCCTGCCTGTCTGTCTGTCTGCCTGTCTGTCTGTCTGTCTGTCTGCCTGCCTGCCTGCCTGTCTGTCTCGCCTGCCTGCCTGCCTGTCTGTCTGTCTGTCTGTCTGCCTGCCTGTCTGCCTGCCTGTCTGCCTGCCTGCCTGCCTGTCTGTCTCTCTGCCTGCCTGCCAGCCTGTCTGCCTGCCTGCCTGCCTGCCTGCCTGCCTGGCTGTCTGCCCGTCTGCCTGTCTGCCTGTCTGCCTGCCTGCCTGTCTGTCTCTCTGCCTGCCTGCCTGTCTGTCTGTCTGTCTGTCTGCCTGCCTGTCTGCCTGACTGCCTGCCTGCCTGCCTGCCTGCCTGTCTGCCTGCCTGCCTGTCTGTCTGTCTGTCTGTCTGCCTGTCTCTCTGTCTGCCTGTCTGTCTATGTGCCTGTCTCTCCCTCCTCACTCTCTAAAAAAGGAAAGGCACCATTTGTAAAGCTCGGTCTGAAATGTGGGATGCAGGACAGGAAGCTGAGGTGTAAACGCCGGGGGTCAGACAGACGACCTTGAGCGCAGGCGTCCGTGCGCCTGCACTGGGCAGGGAGGCCAGGGGGGGGGTAACACCCTGCAGCCCCACATTACGGCTGAATCATCAGCTCTGATGCGCTACAACCTGCTCTGATGCGCTACAACCTGCTCTTCTGTTTTTAGTTTTTCCCCCCATTTTTTCATTTATTTTTGAACAAAGTTGAAAGGAAACTGGGTGAAACGGATGAGGGATTATTGTGGTGGGGGTGGGAGGGTTGATTGGGGGTGGGGGGTGGGTAAATGCAAATGTGTAGGGTATATTTGGACCTCTGTGGTGGATGCACATTGGCTTCAGATAGAGGTGTGAAAAAGAGCCTGTTTTACCAGCAGAGCGCTTTCCTGCGTGACTCGTCTGCACAGAGTACAGAAGAGGAAAGGATGACCAGGTAAATCCACCTGAGTTTAATCAGCGCTCGCTCCGCCCCCTCCCCCTGAGAGGGGCGTGTTTCGACTGCAGTACCCTCCCCCCCCCCTGCCTGCCATCCTGCCGTATGGGGGTTAGGGTTAGGGTACGAGACCCAGACAGCGCATTTAACGCACCCACAGCTGTCGCAGGGGCTGTTCTGTGGGGGCTGTTCTTGGGGGGCTGTTCTTGGGGGGCTGTTCTGCATCGCTTTCTAATGTAGCGGAGAGAGGGAGAGAGAGTGAGAGAGATGGGGAGAGAGAGAGAGAGAGAGATGGGGAGAGATGACTGGCTTGTAGGGTGTGCGCTGAGCTGCAATCACTCTCCATTTCCAACAAAGCCAGAGGCGGAGAGATAGAGAAGATTAGAGAATACCCCCCCCCCCCCCCAGGGCCCCCCCTGGGCCCCCCAGGCCCCAGTGATCCGGGGCAGCTTTCTCTTGCTCCTTTTTCTTTTCTTACTAAACAGACAAAAAGAAAGAAGGACACCAGACGAGTACACAGCTGCCTTCAGCGGAGCTAGCAATAAACACCTGAAAACAGTTCTCAACTTTCCTTTATTTAGAGTACTAATGGAGGGCCGCTGCCAAGAGCAGGGCTCCCCCGAGCACTGCACCCCCGAAAGAGCGTCTGTGCCTGCCACTCCAATTAAAGAAATCTGCAGAGTGAGAGAGCGAGGGGGGGGCCCGCTGGGGGGGGGCCCGCTGGGGGCGGGGGGTGTCCGGGAGAGCTGCAGCATCTGGAATCAGAGCACTTTCTCAGCCAAGTCACAATTGTTTAGTCTGAGAAGTGGAGTTCAGGGAGGAGAGAGAAGAGCAAGAGAGAGAGAGAGAGAGAGAGAAAGAAAAAAAAGAAGCTGAAAGTTTGTAGTGGAGTGTAGGATCGTGGTTGACGAGGTGATGGAGGAGGTGGTGGTGGTGGAGGGGGTGGTGGAGGGGGTGGAGGAGAAGGTGGAGGAGGTGCTGGAGGAGGTGATGTCCTGTTTAAGGGAAGAGATTGCCTCCTCTAATCATTTCCCTCGATAACCCTGATCATCCATGTATTCTATACATTTTTCAAAAGCCATATAACACTGTAATTTCTCATATACTGACTTCACAAACAAATGAGAAAACGAACTGCGTCAAGAAAAGTGTAAAATTATTGATCTGGTTTAATTTACTGTGATATGAAATTAGTATGTTGAGTCAGGTAATTAGTCCGTAGTGCATCAAATCTTTTTTTGTGGTGACATTTGGGATGATTCCTACACTTTATACTGTGCCTGTTTCTTACATTTGTATTTACACTCAGTAAGAAGTACTGACACACTCTGATAACTCATTCCATTTCACTGTTTTACTGACTACAACTCAAAATAAGTTTACACTCGAGAAATTTTGAATTGAATTGATTTTTCAAGACAAACTTTTTTCACACTGAACCAAGTCAGGCATCAAAGACCCAAAGGCTGACCAAGGTTGTGCTGGTTCATCAGGCAAAAGTGTTATTTCTACCAGAACACCATGAACAGCCACACCAGCAAACCCACACATTCCATCCAAGCTAACGAACAAACAAAACATATTTCCCAGAATGCTTTGCAGGTGAAATTACTGCAAAATATTGTCAGCAGGTGCCTGTTAAACTGACTTGTGTAAAGTTCATTTCAGAAATTTAACTTCCTGGCCAACTTAACCATTTTAAAGTCAAACCTGCCTTATATAATAATAATAATTATAATAAACATTTTAAGTTACGGTATCTCAAATGTAGTATTTACATTCTTCTCCTCAGAATTACCAAGCACTAAATCTGAGATAAGCAAACTAAAAATTGATTGAAGTTAGTTTATTTATTCAAATCAGGTCAGTTGTTAGATTTTTATTTAGATTTTGCACACCGATAACTTAAAAGCATTGTTCCTGGGCCGCGATTCTGATAGTGATTTGGATTCTGCTGTGTTTGGCTGTACTGAGGCTCCTGTTATTGGGTTTTTACAGATTAATGAACTGCAGCAGTACCACAGCACCAGCAGCAGTGCCACAGGACCAGCAGCAGTGCCACAGGACCAGCAGCAGTGCCACAGGACCAGCAGCAGTGCCACAGGACCAGCAGCAGTGCCACAGGACCAGCAACAGTGACAGTGAAAAGAGCTGAGCTGATGGAGGTTGCGTAAGTTATTTATAAATTGGCGGCTGGCAACATTATAGTTAGCTGTGAAAGAGGCAAATTATGTTGTGTAATGAACCAATTCAATTGACAGCATTTTTCTCAATGTAAGATTATTTAACCTAAACTAAAAAAGGGATAAATTGATATTCTTTTAGGTGGTAGTGTTTAATTTTCTGGCCCCAGCCTCCAGACAATGTGTTTATTTCATTAATGAGATGAAAAATAGATGTTATTAAAAATGAGCGACTTTTCCCCATGAAAAAAGCGCAATTATTTTCCCCCGCAACAGCACTGGTCCTAATGTGGAGATGAGTAATCTTATCATGGGAACATTTTTCTGTGATGTCATAATTTAGATTTTTGTGGAATGTTGCCGTAGGTCAGCTGTGCCCCTCCCTCAGTGCCTGGGGGAGGAGGGGTGTGTAATAGGGGGGGGGCTGTGTGTGGGGGGGCTGTTCTGGCCCCCCAGCTGCAGTGGCAGGCCGGGTCCCTGGAACACGGGGGTCAAGTGGTCGTGACCCCCCCTGGGGCTCTGGATCTGAGCACTGCTTCCGACCCGCGCCCCGGATCAGGGGTCCCCTGCGTCCCCTCTCATAAACACCTCGCCCCCCCAGATCCCCCCCCCGCCAGTGTGTGAGTTTGTGAGTGTGAGTGTGTGTGTGTGTGTGTGTGTGAGTTTGTGAGTGTGTGTGTGTGTGTGTGTGTGTGTGTGTGTGTGAGTGTGTGAGTTTGTGAGTGTGTGTGTGTGTGTGTGTGTGTGTGTGTGTGTGTTGTGAGTGTGTGTGTGTGTGAGTGTGTGAGTTGGTGTGTGTGTTGTGTGTGTGAGTGGGTGTGTGAGGTGTTGTGAGTGTGTGAGTGTGTGGTGTGTGGTGTGTGTGTGTGTGTGTGTGTGTGTGGTGTGTGTGTGTGTGTGTGTGAGGTGTGGTGTGGTGTGTGAGTGATGTGTGTTGTGTGGGTGGTGCGTGCAGTGTGTGTGTGCGTGTGTTGCGTGCGTGCGCGGACAGCGCGTGGACAGCTATCGCTGCCACAGCGACACGACAACGCACCCCGACTGAGACACCCCAAAACAGCCCTGCGCCCCGACTGACAGACTCCCCGA
>NC_057945.1:41217235-41277235 GCF_018555375.3 Anguilla rostrata | reverse complement strand
ACTGACGGAAAGAAGTTGCAGAAATGGGAACTGATGAAATGTGATAAAAAGCAATTGAGTGTGAGCTTGTGAGAAGGACAAAGAGAATCAGCAGCGCGCCCCAGACCCGGGCAGGCTTATGCACAGGGGACGTGGGCTATTTCAGAGCGGCCCGCTGAAACCCACCGCACCGTCTTAAAAGGGCAGGTGACTGTTCCCCGGCAGCTGTCAACCCCTCCAGACGGGGCAGAGCCCAGAATCTGAAATTAAAACAGCCTCCGTCCGAGCTCATTCATCTTTAATTTTATTTCGCTGATAGACGAACTCGCGAACGGCGAGGGAGAGTGGAGCAACCAGTCTCTCCCCCCTCACTGAAGTCTCCACGTGAGGGATGCACCCCCCCCCCCTCCCCCAGTATATCACAGGGCACCTGCCATTGGGTTGCCAGTGTGGAAATGTGGGGGGGGTTATGTACACAAGTGCAGGCCTTGCCAAATCCACTCAGCATGGAGTCCTCTGTGCTTTCCTACTCTTCCCACATTGCTGTCTCCTCACTGCTGAGGCTCCAGTGAGTCAGGCAGAGAGGCTGTGATGTAGTGGGTGCAGTGATGCTGTACACTACATGGACAAAACTGTGTGGACACCTGACGTCCAACATCAGATCCAAAAGGACGGCGGTGAGCAGAGAGAGAGGAGCTGATCCTCCATGTGGGCCAGCCCGTAGCTGTGGTAGAGTACGGCAGTGAGCAGAGAGAGAGAGAGAGAGAGAGAGAGAGAGAGAGAGGGAGAGAGAGACAGAGAGAGAGAGAGAGGAGCTGATCCTCCTGTAACCGTGGCGCCCGTCCTGTAACCGCGGCGCCCGGTAACCGTGGCGCCCGTCCTGCTTGCCTCTCTGTTTCATCAGCACGCCCCCGACCCCGTGTGATTCCGCGCGGCTTTCCTCCCTCCTTCAAACCGCGTTTCCCACAATGCACCGCTTCGCTCAAAGCCGCGGCGGAGGCGGCTCGCCGGGCGCAGATTAGAGAGGGAGGCGCGCGCGCCGGGCTCACCGCTCAAAGGGGCGGCGTCCTGTGATTTAGGGGAGCACAGCGGGGGCTCTGCGGGTGCAGAAAGCGCCTCCGTTTGTGCTGCTCCAGTTTCACACACTTTCACTTTAATTCTCTTTTTTTTGTTCACCTCAACGAGTGCAGAGCAAAAGGAAAGAACTTCAGATGTGGTTCCACCGATGTTTCATCCAGAGAGGAATGTGCGGTTGTTTGGGAGTGACGGCAGTGTTGTGCGGTGCTGATGAGTTGGATGTGACAGGCTGGGAGGGTAAACACGGCGCGGGGAATGTGGCGGTCTGACGCTGACTCATTAACTTCATTAGCGCTGCACCTGCTGCCTGGATAACGAGCGGAGCCGGGTGGGGGAGGCATGAGCGCGTCTCCCGTTTAAAAGTTTGGGTGAAATTGGCTCATGTGAGCAGACTTCCAGAGCGAGTGAGAGCGAGACAGAGAGGCAGCCCCAGCCCCAGCCCCAGCCCCCCAGCCCCCCAGCCCTCCAGCCCCCCAGCCCCCCAGCCCCCCAGCTCCAGCCCCAGCCCCCCAGCCCCCCGGCACCCCAGCCCCCCAGCCCCCCAGCTCCAGCCCCAGCCCCCCAGCCCTCGCGCTCCGTTTAGCCTGTTTTCCTTCCTGCTGTTGCTTAAAAATTGTGTTCATTTTAGTAAACATCGGACCCTACATCACCCCCACCCCCCAAAAAAAAAGGATGGACAGAAAAGTTCAGGGACAGGGTTCTTTCTTCTCTGCTCCTGTGGATAGTGTTACACGCGCAGTATTGATTTCTAGCTGCTGGCCATGTGACTCGAGCTGCTGGAGGATCACCTGCGTCCCGGCTGATACTCAAAGGGACGCGCAGCATTGCACCCTGGGACATTTTCACAATGAGGCCTTTTTGAAGTCATTCTTGTGTGTTTTTTTAGCGTGTGGTCATTCCACAGCGCTGCCTTCGAGGAACGCTCTCGAGTTCGTGCGCCAGGCGAACTGAGCCGGTGTCCTGAGTCAGACGGGCGCCCCCTCCACTGTACCTTTGTTTTTCTCCCAAGAGCCTTTGTGGTTTTTCTGTAGTGTGTAAACGTGCACTTCCTCTCCCTGGAGAGGTTTCCTGCGTGGAGACCCGAGGCCGTCTGTGAGGGGCGTGTGAAAGGTAATCCACAGGTAGCCCAAACGCCCCTGCCCCATAACCCCCCCCCACCCTGCTGTAGTACTGTAAGTGAGGAGTCCTCCTGCCCCCTAACGTAGGGCTCTCATCCCTCCCCCCCATCCCGCTGTAGTACTGTAAGTGAGGAGTCCCCCTGCCCCCCCGCTGTAGTACTGTAAGTGAGTGCGCTAGCGGCGCTGTAGTACTGTAAGTGAGTGCGCTAGCGCCGCTGTAGTACTGTAAGTGAGTGCGCTAGCGCCGCTGTAGTACTGTAAGTGAGTGCGCTAGCGCCGCTGTAGTACTGTAAGTGAGTGCGCCAGCGCCGCTGTAGTACTGTGATTGCGCTAGCGCCGCTGTAGTACTGTAAGTGATTGCGCTAGCGCCGCTGTAGTACTGTAAGTGAGTGCGCTAGCGCCGCTGTAGTACTGTAAGTGAGTGCGCTAGCGCCGCTGTAGTACTGTAAGTGATTGCGCTAGCGCCGCTGTAGTACTGTAAGTGAGTGCGCTAGCGCCGCTGTAGTACTGTAAGTGACTGCGCTAGCGCCGCTGTAGTACTGTAAGTGAGTGCGCTAGCGCCGCTGTAGTACTGTAAGTGAGTGCGCTAGCGCCGCTGTAGTACTGTGAGGGCGCTAGCGCCGCTGTAGTACTGTAAGTGAGTGCGCTAGCGCCGCTGTAGTACTGTAAGGGAGTGCGCTAGCGCCGCTGTAGTACTGTAAGTGAGTGCGCCAGCGCCGCTGTAGTACTGTAAGTGAGGGCGCTAGCGCCGCTGTAGTACTGTAAGGGAGTGCGCTAGCGCCGCTGTAGTACTGTAAGTGAGTGCGCTAGCGCCGCTGTAGTACTGTAAGGGAGTGCGCTAGCGCCGCTGTAGTACTGTAAGTGAGTGCGCTAGCGCCGCTGTAGTACTGTAAGTGAGGGCGCTAGCGCCGCTGTAGTACTGTAAGTGAGTGCGCCAGCGCCGCCGTCCCGTTAATCATTAGCCAGCAGGTTAGCGGTTTTCCGCAGGTATTGATCTTTTCTCAAACCGCTGAATGGTTTTTGCGAGTGAGGGGTTCAGACGGCTCCTGTGGCGGGGGGCTGGCGGGGGCAGGGGCTGGGGGGGCTGGGGGGCGGGGCTGCGTGGGGGGGGCTGGCTGGGGGGCGGGCGTTGTGTGGGGGACACCACCGAACCCAGACTCCGTCCCCGAGACCAGTTCGTGTTTGAAGGGACTTGAGAAAGGATGAGATTAATTATCACTTTATAATAGCAGATGAAAGTGTTATGTTCTTATGTGTGTCCTAAAATAAGAACCTTTTTTATTATATATTAAACTTTTTTATGTTAGAACAAGAAATAATGAAAAGTAGAGGAAAGTCATAATAATGGTGGGAGTCATACTCTTGAATCGAGTAAAGTTTGGCGATTGATTAATGTTTCAAAGAGGAAATGATGCGTTTTCATTAGCAGTGGGGCAGTGGAGAGGCCCTAGGAAAGCCCCCAGTGGGGGTGAGATGGGGGAGAGGGGTGGGGGGGGTGGGGGGGGGGGGCAGAAGAGCCCTGCTTAAAGGGCCAGGAGGTACTTCCTTTGTAACTTTGCTAAAACATCACATTTATTGCATTATGGTATTAAAACACACAGAACTGGGTAATTCTGGGCAGGCCAAAGCACCAGGAACTGCCTTCAGCCCAAGCAGCCTTGTGTCTTTGAAGCATCACTTAGACAACAGAGAAGATCTGCCCCCCCCCACCCCCCCACCCCCCCAGGCTGTATTTGCTGGTGAGTAACAGCTGACATACCTGCCCGTCTGTATTCATCTCAACACCAGGATCTAATAATCCTGCCAGGATAAGGAACACATGCACGCGCACACACACACATACACACACACGCTCACACACACACACACACACGCTCACACACACACACACACACACACACACACACACACACACACACACACACACACACACACACACACACACCCACACACACACACACACACACACACACACACACACACACACACACACACGCATGCACGCTCACACACACACACACACGCTCACACAAGCTCAAACTCATACATACACACTGGTACACACACAGAGCATACACACACACATGCAGTTGCATGCAGGTTCACATTTGCATACGTCAGTGTGTCACGCAGTGCATGTAGCGCATGTGTTTATATATGTATGTATGCGTGTAAATACGTGTTTTTTCATGTGTCTGTGTGTGTATGATGTGTATGACAGTCCAACTGCTTCAGGAAGGCTGTGACCAGCTGTCAGAAACAGATCAGATCAGCTCCCCCCATCCCCACCCGCACCCCCATCTCCAACACACTGCACCTCCCCCCCCCATCTCCAACACACTGCACCCCCCTCCCCCATCTCCAATGTCAGCCTGAGACCCTGGGGGAGGGGGTGGGTGGGTGCATTGTGCTCTCCATGTTCAGAATCATATTGTCTCCACAGAAGACAGCCTCCATGTTCTATCAGTGCTTTTAGGGATGGCTGTAAAGACTCCCTGCGGGAAACGCCATCAAAACAATTTGGAGAAACGGCGAGCATATTGCCATCGCTGGGCCCTTCAAACGGAACATCTCAATGGACTGCCCGTCCTCTCGATAGAGACTGTCAGCGGGGCATTAATATTAAACAGGGTTTAATAGAATCCTGGCCAATAACAGTGGGGGGCTTTGGGGCAAATGTAAACCTGGACAGAATATTGAATTTGCATGTATGTATAGAAGCGCTCAACATGTCCTCATTAGGTGTGGATGAGCAGGAAGTCAACTATGCATGGTCTCCTGATACCGGAGATAAAGATGAATAAAGATGATCATAATTGATTCTCCAATGACAAAAAAAGAAAGAAGGGCAAGAGAGACTTGGGGAGAGGGTGTTGGAGAGATGTGTGGTGATGACACTGAGGTCACAGGAATACAGTTCTGTCAAAAATAAAAAAGTTTTAAAAAAACCGTTTGAACATAATTAGCATTCCTGTAGGTCGGCATGGTTTTCCAAGCCACTGTCAGTCATATCCGTGGTTGTGAAAACTCTTGAAATATGTGTAATTATGAAATTGATTTATTTTGGAAACAATTTCACGAGGACACGTTATGCATTAAAGGCATTAAATAAACTAAAATTAAATGAAAGCTATGCTTTATTAAGTAAAGCACGAAAAAAATAAATATCAAAAGTCATCTGAATATGTGTGGACCGTGTATTGGAGACAGACAAATAAAAGATATTAATTTTAACTAGTTTTAATACGCAGAGAGCCATCCTACGAACCTCAAAGTCAATCAGCAGTGGCTTGGCTAACAAATAAATTTTTTTTGGAATGAAGATGAGCGCTCGGTTAACCGTCCTCCTGTGCCTAATCGTGTGAGAGTGTAATGGCTTTGTTTACCGTGTGCAGTTGGCGGCGGCCTCCATCTGTTCCAGCGAAGGAGCGGACCTGGGAGAGGAGGGTTCTGGGTTCCAGCCCAGGGGGGAGATGGAGGGGGGCGATGCTGAGAGAGTCAACGAGCGAAACGGTATTACTGAGGCTGCCGTCCGGCCCGTGGGCTGCAGCCGCGCTCCCTCTCATCTGCCGCTGCCATTGGTCCATTAATTTAGGCGAGAGATTACGGTTTTAAGATAACGTTAAAAAGAATGTATCAGCCACACCAAACAAACACTCACTCCACCCCCCCCCCCCCACCACCCACTAGCGTACGCCTACATTCGCACCATAAGACCATGCTGCACCATCCATAAAAACGGCTGTTCTGCTTCCATCAAAGTTTACCTGGCTGCCCCCCCCCCCCCCGGACCCCCGTTCAGGAAGCTTTCTCTCGTATTTCTCCTCAGTGACTATCTGCGGGAGATCCTCACAATATTATCCTTTTCGCGAAAGCGTACGGCCTATAGTTATTAATGGAAATCCATTTCAATGGAGGAATGTATTTATTTCTGCCTAGATAGAAGGATTTAAGTCTTCAGGTGAACTTTATTTTAGCATTTTTGTTAAAACGCCTGCGCATTGTGGAAAGTTGTGTATTGCCTGCTAGGACTTAAGTGTCAGCTTAATCCGTGAGTCGTGGGGGGGGGGAGGGGGGGGGTTGATAAGAGCAGCACTGCTTCCTGTGTATTACCGTACAAAGATCCAAACTTTGTGGATAATATAATCCACACGCTGGATTTAAGGCACCTCACACAGTTACTTTTACATGTTCATCTGTAGTGGCTCAGAGCCTGATGCAGAACCAACCTGAATCAGTTGGTGGCCATTGTTATTGACTCTGAACTAAGGCACAAAAGATCCTTCGTTCTAAACCCACGTGAGAGCCTTTGGTTTGTGTGCAGGTCCAGAGCCTTTGGTTTGTGTGGAGCTCCAGAGCTTTTGGTTTGTGTGGAGGTGCAGAGCTTTTGGTTTGTGTGGAGGTGCAGAGCTTTTGGTTTGTGTGGAGGTCCAGAGCTTTTGGTTTGTGTGGAGGTCCAGAGCTTTTGGTTTGTGTGGAGGTCCAGTTGAAAGGTTCCCGCTGGACGGGACGGTTCTGCGTCTATCTGGATTCCACCCCGACCTGATGGCCGAAGCGTCGTGGCGCAGAGAGAGAAGCACGCAAGCTGAAATCTCAGGGCGAGGCCTAGTGTCGGGGATTAGCTCCGTCCCGCACCGTCCTCTTTAATCCTGACTGCAGTTTCACACTCTCTGAGTTACCGCGCGTAGCCGGACCCAGTGACCGGACCTGCTGACCTAGAGCCGGGGGATTTCCCAGGAAGACGAACCGCGTCTTCGCCACGCGACGCGCAGCCGGACGCCACGGCGATGTTGGCATGCAGGGGGCGTGCGGGGGGCTGACGGCGGGCACGGTGATTAGTATGCACCCGACTGGCTCCTGCAGAGATGGGGCTCCTTCTGCACAAGCCCCCGTATCGCCCGAGTACAAAGACGAAGGTCCTGCTCTGATTCTGCTGCACTAATCCACTGTCACCAGCAGTAAATCCACAGCTCCTGGGCTGAAGACCTTTAAAATATAATAATAAAATGCCTTGACGACCTCGCCCGGGACTCCCCGCCCCGGCAGGGGAACGTGGGGAGGGGGGGGGGGGATTCCGCGGCTGCCCCGCGATTGAAAAGCTGCATGTAATGGCCCTTGTTTGTAAATAATCTTCCCACCAGCGTGGCTAAATCAGCCGTTCATTCAGGCGCCCGATCGGGAGGCATCCATCAGAGGCGGGTTATTTCATTTCCCCGCCAATTCCCCGCGGCGGTGTCAGAGGCGAAAAATAATAATAAACACCGGCGACGATAACGACAATGCCCATCATCTGAAAACCGCGCGCGGGCGAGCGGGGGCTTTGTAGCCACTTAGCGCCGTAAAGAGAAGCCGAGGAGGGGGGGGGCGGGGGGGCGGGGGGGCGGGGGGGGGGGACGGGCGGGGAGGAAGAAAGCCGGGTTATTTTGCATGATGTTAAACACTTGAAAGAGCGCAGTTATCGGTGACGCTAAAGTCCCGGAGAAGAAGGCGGTGGAATTAGAGGGGAATAAAAATGTAAATAAAGAGGGTGGCGTGTTATCTGCCTAAGCACTGTCAGGCTGCCCATTGTTTGTGGAAGTGATAAAAGACTGTTTCCCAGCTTCTCTGTACCGCTGCACATGTTTTGCTTAATTTGAGGCCAATTTCTCTGACAAGTGTTGACAGTTTATACATTTCTTTTTTTTTCTTTTCTTTTTTTCGCTGGCTTTTTTTCTCCCCAGCCACAAAGCTGGATGTTGTGTTCATGTTCCTGTTTATTAGTCTATTACCGCGGTTACGGCGCGTTGTTATGAGCGACGGTGACAATGCCCGCCTCGCCGCGTAAGCGGCTGTCACCCGGCCGCGGAGCACCGCTCCGTTTCATATTCTAATTTCCTGTGTGAAAGACGCGTTTTTCCTCCTGCTGCCTTAATCTGCCCCCGAAACAAACAGCCCGCGTAGCACACGGGGAACGCTCGGGGAACGCACGGGGAACGCTCGGGGAACGCTGGGGGAACGCACGGGGAACGCTCGGGGAACGCTCGGGGAACGCACGGGGAACGCACGGGGAACGCTCGGGGAACGCACGGGGAACGCTCGGGAAACGCTCGGGGAACGCTCGGGGAACGCACGGGGAACGCTCGGGGAACGAACGCAAGGGGAACGCTCGGGGAACGCTCGGGAAACGCTCGGGGAACGCACGGGGAACGCTCGGGGAACGCACGGGGAACGCTCGGGGAACGCTCGGGGAACGCACGGGGAACGCACGGGGAACGCTCGGGGAACGCACGGGGAACGCTCGGGGAACGCACGGGGAACGAACGCACGGGGAACGCTCGGGGAACGCTCGGGGAACGCACGGGGAACGCACGGGGAACGCACGGGGAACGCTCGGGGAACGCACGGGGAACGCACGGGGAACGCTCGGGGAACGCACGGGGAACGCTCGGGGAACGCACGGGGAACGCTCGGGGAACGCACGGGGAACGCACGGGGAACGCTCGGGGAACGCTCGGGGAACGCACACACAAACAGGCCTGTGCTGAGCCGCGACATGATCCCAATGCGCTATTGTGTTCCTCAAGTCCGCCTTCAAATCATAGCCATTATCAGCGAAAGAAAAACAACAACGATGGGAGAATGAACTGGGACCTAAACTCACTTGACAGATGTGGGGGGGCTGTGGTTCCGGAAGTCTCCACCCACCAGCCGGGCTCGCACCGATCATTTTAAACGGGTTTCTTTCCCGTGGCGTGCGTTACGTTCTCAGAGCGGTGTCGGGGCACGTGGGTAAAAAGCCGAGTTCAGACCAACTCCCGAGTAGAAGGAATTCAGCAGTGACGGGATGGGGTTTGTGAAGGAGAGCTGTTCTCTGATTGGTGCTCCAGGATGGGGTTTGTGAAGGAGAGCTGTTCTCTGATTGGTGCTCCAGGATGGGGTTTGTGAAGGAGAGCTGTTCTCTGATTGGTGCTCCAGGATGGGGTTTGTGAAGGAGAGCTGTTCTCTGATTGGTGCTCCAGGATGGGGTTTGTGAAGGGAGGCTGTCTCTGAGTGGTGCTCCAGGATGGGGTTGTGAAGGAGAGCAGTTCTCTGATTGGTGCTCAGGATGGGGTTGTGAAGGAGAGCTGTCTCGGATTGGTGCTCAGGATGGGGTTGTGAAGGAGACTGTTCTCGATTGGTGCTCCGGATGGGGTTTGTGAAGGAGAGCTGTCACTGATTGGTGCCACAGGATGGGGTTGTGAAGAGAGCTTGTTCCCATGATTGGTTGCCCAGGATGGGGTTTTGAAGGGGGAGCTGTGTTCTGATTGTGCTCCAGGATGGGGTTTGTGAAGGAGGCTGTTCTCTGATTGGTGCTCCAGGATGGGGTTTGTGAAGGAGAGCTGTTCACTGATTGGTGCTCCAGGATGGGGTTTGTGAAGGAGAGCTGTTCTCTGATTGGTGCTCCAGGATGGGGTTTTTGAAGGAGAGCTGTTCCCTGATAGGTGATCCAGGAGCCCGTTTATGCTGAACGTGAGCCTCAGTCTGCATTTAGCCAGGCTGAATGGGGGAATACCTGAGCATTTAGCCAGGCTGAATGGGGGAACACCTGAGCTGGCTCCCTGGGATGAAGGCCCTCTGAGACCCCTCTCTCTCTGAAAGGAACACAAAGCCCCAGACAATGGGGACGGGCTCATAACTTATTTTTAAGGTGTCGCCTTTCTCTTCTCCTGCAAAGCCTCACAGGCGAGCAGGCCGAGCATCGGGCCGGCGAGGCCCGTCTAACTCCTCTTATTATTATTATAATCTGTGAGGTAAAAATATATAAAAGAGGAGAGTGATACCTGCCTCCCCCCAGCATTTCTGTATCTCAGCGGCATTTCACCGAATGCTTTAAAGTTAATCAGGCTCTTTCATTTAAGGATCTTTTTTTATTTTTCTCATCTCCTTACAGAGATCAGTAATGTATTGTACTTACAGTTTGTGCTGTGCACTTTAAATAAGCTTTTTTTTAAAAAAATGTATTTTTAGAGTTGTACTGTTATTGTATCATTTATCATGATTATATGCTATAATGAATTACAGATCAGAAATACAGGTCACTTAATTTCAGTACAGGTCAGTGTACCTGTGTTCACCTGTGCTGTACTGAATGAATGAACTTTATTTATATAGCACCTTTCATGCACAGAATGCTGCTCAAAGTGCTTTACAATTCAGCAGCAACTGGTCAGTGTATTTGTGTTGACCTGTGCTGTACAGGTCAGTTTACCTGCGCACACCTGTGCTGTGCTTTTTTCTCCTGCAGCTCTTTAGTCAAAGCCGGAGGTTCACGCTCAGAAAAGCATCACACGTCAGTTCTGTCCCATAATTCATTGCCACAGATCCAGAGTCACGCACCTGCTTACTTGTTATCGGCAAATATGTACAGAGGGAAATAAGTGAGTGTTATTGCTAAGTTAATAACATTACTGGAGTTTAGCAGGAAGCTGCTGTTCCATCAAACATTCAGAATCCGGGGGAATATTTAATCACTAAACACTAAACTGCTACGGTACATTTAGGTGTCATTTTCAACCATGCAAAGGTA
This sequence comes from Anguilla rostrata, assembly GCF_018555375.3. Lineage (NCBI taxonomy): Eukaryota > Metazoa > Chordata > Actinopteri > Anguilliformes > Anguillidae > Anguilla > Anguilla rostrata. Next base: position 41,266,516 of record NC_057945.1, on the reverse strand, counting down.
ATTTGTTTCAGTATTATAAATTAATTAAACACTAACAATGATGGAGGATGATCTGGAATATATAATTAAGAGCTCGTTGAAGGCGGATTGATTTACTTTCCTTTCTTCTTTCTTTCTTCTCCTTTTTATTCCTCTTGTTCTGTTTCTTCTTTTCTTTTTCCTTTTTTTTTTTGAATCTGTTCCCGGTTTCTTAAATCCCGTCTCCTTGATTTACAGGCGGTGGGGGTGTCAGAGTTGCTCAGGTTTCTTGTCACTGACAGATTTCTATAGCTCTCTGATTACAGTGACAATGTTGAAATCCCCTCAGCACCTTCTGAGCAGATCAAAGTCAAATTAATGCCAACGTGTTCTGTGTAAATGACACTGTGACTTGCAGCCGAATGGATGTGCACTGCGGTCTGCACCGGGGGCAGCTCATCAGGCACACAGATCGAAATGTTTGCGTTTAGCAGGTTTATACACACATATTTACTTACGCACCTATTCACTCACGCATTCACACACACACACACACACACACACACACACACACACACACACACACACACACACACATACCGTACGCCACACACTCACATGTGTTCACACACACATACACACTCACACTTCTGTACACACACACACATACACACATACACATATACATATGTACTGTACACTCGCACACACATACACACACAATTACACACACGCACACATAATGTACACCACGCCCTCACATGCGTTCACACACACACGCACATACACACACACACACACACACACATACACACACACACACACACACACACACACACACACACACACACACACACACACACATGCTCAGACCTGTGTCTCTCTGTATGAGCCAATCAGAGCCAGGCTTTCAGACCTGTGTCTGTCAATACGGCCCAATCAGAACCAGGCTTTCAGACCTGTGTCTCTCTCTATGGCTTTCAGACCTGTGTCTGTGCTTACGGCATCTGGATCAGGAGGGACTGTGTTCTTCAGCTGATGTTTAAGCCTTAGTGCGCCTAACAAGAAACAGAGACTTTAAAATTAAAAAGCCACAAATTATAATGAATCGCTTACAAACGATCCCTCCAGCTGCTCCAGCTAATGGTGTTACAGTGCTCCCCTACTCTTAGTTAGATTGATGACGCTCGCCTTAATGGGATCTCATAGACAGCCTGTGTGTGTGTGTGTGTGCGTGTGTGTGTGTGCATGCATGCATGTGTGCGTGTGTGCGCATGTGTGTGTGTGTGTATGTGTGTGCTTGTGTGCGCACGTGTGTGTGTGCATTTTTGTGTGTATGTGCATGCATGCATGTGTGTGTACATGCATGTCCTTGTTTGTGTCTGTGTGTATGTGCATGCGTGTGTGTGTGTGTGTGCACATGCATGCATGTGTATGCGTATGTGTGCGTGCGTGCATTTGTGCGTGTGCTTGTTTGTGTGTGTGTGTATGCATGTGCATGTTTGTGCGTGCATTTGTGCGTGTGCATGTTTGTGTGTGTGTATGCATGTGCATGCCTAAGTACACATGTGAGTGTGTGTCTGCATGTGTGTGATGGTGTGTGTGATTTTTGTGTATGTGTGTGCATATTTGTGTGTGCACGTGCATGAGTATGCGTTTGTACGTGAGTGTGCATGTGTGTGTGTGCCTCTCTCTCTGTCTATCTCTGTCCTCTTTCTTTCTGTTGAAGGTTTTCATCCTGAATGTCACAGTGTCATACATTTATTCTCCCTTTCTCTCATAAAGCTGGTCCTGCTCTTTGGCTGGGGATTGTGTGTGCTTTGTCTGCGTGTGTGTGTGTCTCTGTGTCTGTGTGTGTGTGTGTGCGAGTGTGTGTGAGAGTGTGTGTGTGCGTATGTGTGCATGTGTGAGTGTGTGTGTGTGTGTGTGAGAGTGTGTGTGTGCGTATGTGTGCATGTATGAGTGTGTGTGTGAGTGTGTGTGTGAGTGTGTGTGAGAGTATGTGAGTGCGTGTGCGTGCGTATGTGTGCATGTATGAGTGTGTGTGTGTGTGTGTGTGTGTGAGAGAGTGTGTGTGCGTATGTGTGCATGTGTGAGTGTGTGTGTGCGTGTGTGAGAGTGTGTGTGTGCGTATGTGTGCATGTGTGAGAGTGTGTGTGTGCGTATGTGTGCATGTATGAATGTGTGAGAGTGTGTGTGTGTGTATGAGTGTGTGTGTGTGCGTATGTGTGCATGTATGAGTGTGTGCGAGTGTGTGTGAGAGTGTGTGTGTGCGTATGTGTGCATGTATGAGTGTGTGTGTGTGTGTGTGTGTGAGAGTGTGAGAGCGAAAGGCCGTGTTTCCTCATGCACGTGTATGAGCACAGGCCTGTGACTGGCGGGTTGTTTGTTTCTCTAAGCTGAGTCAGGACAGGACTTGCTCAGTTGCAGACGGCTGCTCTGCAGGTTTGAGGCTGAGGCTTCATCCTCTGAGGCTGTCGTGTGTGTTCAGCGTGTTTCTGCAAACACAGAGTCAGACCCAATAAAGCAACAATCATTACAAAGACAGAACAATACCGCAATGTGCTGCTCATCACATGACCCAGTCAGTGCCAGTTATGACTCTACTGATCACATGACCCAGTCAGTGCCAGTTATGACTCTACTGATCACATGACCCAGTCAGTGCCAGTTATGACTCTACTGATCACATGACCCAGTCAGTGCCAGCTATGACTCTACTGTCAGACAGTCAATGCCAGTATACTCTACTGATCACATGGCCCAGTCAATGCCAGTTATGACTCTACTGATCACATGACCCAGTCAGTGCCAGTTATGACTCTACTGATCACATGACCCAGTCAATGCCAGTTATTACTCTACTGATCACATGACCCAGTCAGTGCCAGTTATTACTCTACTGATCACATGACCCTGTCAATGCCAGTTATTACTCTACTGATCACATGACCCAGTCAGTGCCAGTTATGACTCCAAAGATACAGTTTCCAGTGATATAACATGCTGTATGTCTGTATTATTTCTTGGTTGTATTTTATATATAAAGGGTGCTAATGGGTGTGTACTGAAATGTGATTAGTATTTACCATGATTTAAGGTTTTGGTGGAAATAGTCGATTGGTAATTGGAAATGAAGATAGTTTAACTGGACTCACCCCCCCCCCCCAAACCCCTCACTCTACCCTCCTAAGCATTTTCAACAGATTTTGTGTTCTGTCTCATATTCATCTGTCAGATTGTGATCAGCTGTGTGTGCATTTGCTTATGCATTCAGAGCAAAACAGCTCCGCACTTCAACTCTGTCAGGACATCCAGAGCTCCCTGCGGGATCTGTCACGACATCCAGTGCTCACTGTGGTATCTGTCATGACATCCAGAGCTCGCTGTAGTGTCTGTCACGACATCCAGAGCTCACTGTAGTGTCTGTCACGACATTCAGAGCTCACTGTGGTGTCTGTTCATTCCCACCAAACCCATCTCTCCTGTCAATCAACAGCTGTTTGACTGCTGAGTATGGAGGCCATAGCCACCCCCCCCCCCCCACACACACACTGCCCTGGGGCAAATAAGCCCCCCGGTCCCCACGGGGGTGTGGAGCACGCCCTGCTAAACGGCCTCACTCTGAGGGGGGTGCCCCAGCGATGAGACCCCCCCTTCAGACACAGGTCACATGATCATGCATTACGTCGCTTACGCTCACAGAAAAAGAGTTTGTGACGCTGAAACATTTTCTTCTGTACTGAACATTATTCACTGAAAAGCCTGGGCAGTAGCACGCTATGTATCACACTTATGCACATGACAAGTGATGAATGTGATATTTAATGTGTACTGTGTATTTTCACTGTCCGTTGGAGTGGGCATGGCCATACATTTCGATATTTAATCACAGAAGTATTATAACTTTAGGCCTGCTTATTTATTCAGAATCAAAAAAGTCATTGCAGAATTTTTGTAGTACATTGCTGAGATTGTAATGCGTTACTGCTATTAAATTGTATGCTATTCATTTTACACAGGGCTAGACGTCTGCAGCTTTCTTTATTTATTCTGAATATTTAGCATGAGGGTTTGCAATCGTGCCAGAGATTGTCTGTCAGGGACGTGTTGAGCAAGGAAGCAGACATCTTTACCCTTTCTGTGGGGTGTTTTATGAGATCAGGGTTAACATGAGGGAGGTTATTTTCGTTTATTCTGTAGCTGGAGGGGAAGTTGTCGGGGCAGCCTGAGCTCTACAGAGGAGGTATAAAAATCACAGCTTTAAAACAAACACCGTTTAGTGCCACGCTGTGGAAGAGAACGCCAGACTGTGTTTCCCAGCTAATGAACAGGGAAACACGGGCTCCTGAGTAACATCCACAGGGGTGTGGGCCTAGTAAAATGTGTGATGCATTTGGGGAGCACTTCCTGTGAGAGGATTGGTTGTGAGAGGAGAGAGCTGAGCTGTGATTGGCTGCCCCAGCCGTGCCTTCTATCATTGAACAAATTTCAATGCATGTGGTCAGAGGCCAGTGTCTGGATAAACACTTTAGTATTGCCTTGCACATGGACCCTTAGGCTGTGATGTCACACTCTTAGACTGTGATGTCACGCTTTTATACTGTGATGCAAGAGGCTCAAGGACACCCTGGATCTCTGAGCTGCAGATGCTGAACAGTCAACAGTGTGAGGGATGAGTGAAGGCGTCAGTCTGCCTGAAGGAGCTTCGACCCCCCCTGGACCCCCCCCCCCCCCCACGTACACACAATCCTCCACCCCACCCCCCCCACCTTGTCCCCCTGCCTACAAAATCATCATCTGACTGCAGAATCGCCACACCCAGAAGGGCTTCTACACCCCCTGGACTCCTCCCCCATCCCCCACCCCGCTGCCTGTGAGTGTGATGGTGGGGGGGCTGTGGGGGCTCCTGTGGCAGTTACTCTTTATTAATCTGCATCCCCTTAATTGAAAATTCCCCTGATGGCCGCGGCGCTCGCGGCTCTACCTGCCGTCCGCTGCTCATTATCCGCCAAGGTGCCTTTGCGATCGGGCGGAGGGGCCCGCCTCCGAGGGGGGAGAGCCCCCCGTCCCGCAGGAGAGCGGGGGCCCTCTATCTGCCCCGCGCTGGGGTGGGTTGGGCTGGGCTGGGCTGGGTCGCTGTTTTGACTAGCTGTCTGGCAGCCCAGCCTCTGCCCCGGGGGTAATTATGCTGAGCTGACAGGGGCCAGGTGACTGTTCCCCGCGAGGCTTCTTCTGCCCCCCCCCCTCCCTCCTCCCCCCCGCCCCCACCTCCACCCCCCCTCTCATCGAGTGGCATGTAATTAGTCCTCCTCTTCCACATCCTACAGCAGGTGCCGTGTCTCTCCTGACACCTTTTAAATGACGCACGCGTTCCTCCAGGGGTGGGGGGGGTGGGGAGGGGGGGGGGGAAATGAGGCCAGGATCTGCCCGATATCGTCCGTATTTACGCTACGCTGGTCTGGGCCAATCAGCCCAGCGCGCATGAGAACAACCTTCTCTAAATCAGCTGCTCACAATGTTCTCAGCTCGGGAGTTTAAAACTGCTTTCTTATTATTACCAAGCTTCTTCTTTCATTATATTTCATCATCATCATCATCATCATTATCATCATCATCCCTGACATCATTCTTACTGTTTATATCATTGCTGTGACAACAGTTCTGGCTTCAAGAGTTCAAAACAAACAAAAAAAGCCTCTCCAAATTTTAAGAGGATTCCAGCTGGTCTGACATCATCGCAGTGTGTGATGTGTGGCAGGATGGGGCCTGTCCCATCACCTGCCTTCTGGGGACCTGGAGGATTCACTCTGCACACACACACACACACATACACTCAACCCTAACTCTGACCTCGCAATGTGCACACACACACACACATACAATCAAACCCTAACTCTGACCTCACAATGTGCACACACACACACAACCCAAACCCTGACCTCTCAATGTACACACACACACACACACAACCCTAACCCTGACCTCTCAATGTACACACACATGCACACGCATACTCACACACACACAACCCTGACCTCACAATGTACATACACACACACACACACACACAACCCTAACCTGACCTCACAATTTACACCACATGCACACTAACACACACTCACACACACATACAATCAACCCTAACCCTGACCTCACAATGTGCACACACACACACACACACACACACACAACCCTAACCCTGACCTCTCAATGTACACACACATGCACACGCATACTCACACATACACACACACAACCCTGACCTCACAATGTACACACACACACACACACAACCCTAACCCTGACCTCTCAATGTACACACACATGCACACGCATACTCACACATACACACACACAACCCTGACCTCTCAATGTACACACACACACACACACAACCCTAACCCTGACCTCTCAATGTACACACACATGCACACGCATACTCACACACACACAACCCTGACCTCACAATGTACATACACACACACACACACACACAACCCTAACCCTGACCTCACAATTTACACACACATGCACACTAACACACACTCACACACACATACAATCAACCCTAACCCTGACCTCACAATGTGCACACACACACACACACACACACACACAACCCTAACCCTGACCTCTCAATGTACACACACATGCACACGCATACTCACACATACACACACACAACCCTGACCTCACAATGTACACACACACGCGCATGCACAACACCACACAATGTATATCCCTCATTACGTTCGCCTGTATAAACTGATGTGCGGTACCCCGTGGGCCTGGCTGGTAGTATCTGTTTATTTCCACATAATGGCGGGTCAGTGTTAAAACTCGAGGCTGAGCTCCTTCTTCACGTTTCAGGCATTTAACAGCAATTTAAGGCCTTGCAGCCTCAGCGCAAACGCTGCAGAGGCAATTACTGCTAAAAGGCCTGAACCCAAATTCTGTTACACCCAAAACGAAGTTAAAAAGGTTGCACCTCGGGTTCCCTGAGACCCGAAACCCCTGTGGGAACGCGCTTGGTTGGACATGCCGGCTGTGTGCGGTCCTATCCCAGAGGGGCGGGGACACAGGCTGTGTTTGGTGCGTCTGTCTGAAAAACCTTCCATGAAGTTTATTTTCAAATCCCCAGAAGCGCTTTCCCAGAAAATCTGAATTTCAAGCTTCAGAAAAGTTGTTTCTTTACAGAAAACACGTTTGTCTGGTTCGCAGGTTGCTGGTGTCTCGTGTTTTCATTCAAATGGCCCACTAGACTGTGGATAGTCTAGGTACAGTTTTGATCATCTGCAACTCCTTGTCACAGTCACTGTATGGGACATTAATGGTTTTGTGAACACTGAACATGCAGTGTTGTTGTACATTATGCATTTTGTGTGCTTTTGTGGTTGGATTTTTTGGGTGCATGACAATGAAACTATGGCATATGCACATGTGTGTGTGTCTGCATGTGTGTAATGTATACGTGTTTTTGTGTATCTCATATTGGAGGTCTGTGTTATGTGTATTTGCACATATATACACGTGTGTGTATATGTGTGTGCATGTGCTTTCCATGTGCGGGTGTGTGTGTGTCTGTGTCTGTGTATATATGAGTGTGTTTGTGTGTGTGTGTGTGTCCGTGCATATGCGAGTGTGTGTGTGTGTGTCCGTTTATATGCGAGTGTGTGTGTGTGTGTGTGTCCGTGCATGTGTGAGTGTGTGTGTGTGTGTGTGTGTGTGTGTGCGCACCAGCTGCAGAAGTTCACACTCCACACGTGAACTCTCTCCGGACCCCCCCTCTACTCTCTCTTTCATGCTGGAACAAAGGTGTCACACCATCTGCAAATTTTATGATCACATTTCCATATTCCAGAACCTCAGCTATCACAGATTAATACTGAGAATATGCTAAATGAAAAGGTACATTACGCAAAATTAAATATGTGAATTAAAAATGATTTTTATATAAAATTAATTAAAGAGCAGGAGAAGAACTAATAGGTGCTTAATTATTAATTGATTCTTTCTAAGAGGTTCAGTCTAGACGATCTTCATCAAACCTTGAGTTAATTTTACATGTTTTTTATAAATAATGTAGCTGTTTGAGCCGAGCAGTTTCTGTCTCTTCCACACCTCCGTGCCGAACTTCCCTCCTTCTCGGCTTCCAGAGGAGGGCCTGCCGGGGTGTGTGTCCTCACAAACCGTCCTGAGGAGTCCAGGAAAACTGGGTCAGCGTTTAGTTTAGGGGATGCATATTAAACTGTGCGATATTTACTGCGTCGGGAAGGGGGAAGAATCCTATTATGACTGCTTTGAAACTAATTACCTTAATTAAAAGCACTAATACGCTGAGGGACGGAAAGCAGGAAGCTGTTGTGTTTTTATAGCTCGATTTAGGGAGTGTTTGATTTAAGTACCTCTCCACCGCTGGGAAGCAGCCATGGATGTGCTGTGGATTAAGGGCAGTGCGCTCAGGCCTTATGCAACCAAAACCCCAAACAAGTGGTACCCACCCTGTTGGTCTTGCACCTTCGCCCTCCCCACCCCCCCCTCTCTCACTATGTCTCTCTCTCCTCCTCTCTCTCTATCTATCTATCTCTGTCCGTCCCTCTTGCTGTCTTTCTCTCTCTCTGGCTCCCACCTGTCTCTCTCTCTCTCTTTCTCTCCCTTCCTCTCTTTAGTTAAATTACTTTGTTTTATTACAGTAGTGTTTGTTGCCACCAGGCCCTTTCTTCCATGCTGAAGGAGGTGGCAGCATTACCCCCCCCCCCCCCCTCCCCGTCCTGCAGCACTGATGAGGGGAACAGAGTGAGGGAATGGGGCCCATCAGAGAGCAGATCAGGTAAATAATAACACCTGGCTCCTGCAGATCAGGTAAATAATAACCCCTGGCACCTGTAGATCAGGTAAATAACACCTGGCTCCTGTAGATCAGGTAAATAATAACACCTGGCACCTGTAGATCAGGTAAATAACACCTGGCTCCTGTAGATCAGGTAAATAATAACACCTGGCACCTGTAGATCAGGTAAATAATAACACCTGGCACCTGTAGATCAGGTAAATAACACCTGGCTCCTGTAGATCAGGTAAATAATAACACCTGGCACCTGTAGATCAGGTAAATAACACCTGGCTCCTGTAGATCAGGTAAATAATAACACCTGGCACCTGTAGATCAGGTAAATAATAACACCTGGCACCTGTAGATCAGGTAAATAATAACCCCTGGCTCCTGTAGATCAGGTAAATAATAACACCTGGCACCTGTAGATCAGGTAAATAATAACCCCTGGCACCTGTAGATCAGGTAAATAATAACACCTGGCTCCTGTAGATCAGGTAAATAATAACACCTGGCACCTGTAGATCAGGTAAATAATAACACCTGGCACCTGTAGATCAGGTAAATAATAACACCTGGCACCTGTAGATCAGGTAAATAACACCTGGCACCTGTAGATCAGGTAAATAATAACCCCTGGCTCCTGTAGATCAGGTAAATAATAACACCTGGCACCTGTAGATCAGGTAAATAATAACCCCTGGCTCCTGTAGATCAGGTAAATAATAACACCTGGCACCTGTAGATCAGGTAAATAATAACCCCTGGCTCCTGTAGATCAGGTAAATAATAACCCCTGGCACCTGTAGATCAGGTAAATAATAACCCCTGGCTCCTGCCTCTGTCTGGCAGGACATGAAGTCACCCAAGAGTGTAACCCACCTTCCTCCAAATCATTTACAGCAGCGCTGGTTTTATGTGCTTATATCTGTAACACTGGCTCATAATCTCCTGAGGCATGTAATTATGTATTTTATTGACATAATAAATGTCATGTTTATCACTGCATTGTTTGTATGTATGACTCGATGAATATGATGTGAAGACTTTCTGATCCTTCAAGTGTCATTTACAACCACGTGGGATTTGGTTTCGTCTTTGGTTTTTAGATTTTTGGGGATAAATGCTGATTTTCTGCTGAGTGTAGAAAAAGTGGCTCATAAAGGTTTCAGTCCTCTAGTGAAACATGATAATTATTCAAAGCAGACAGTCAGTCAGAAGCCTTGGACCCTGCTTGTCAAGGACATGCCCAGTATCTGAAGATATTGCATTTGAAGTAAGAGATTATAGTTGGTGATGTTTGCTTTGCAGTCGGTAGAGTGGGGCCAGTTGGGATAACTGCGAGGTACTCAGCTTGAATTGCTTCAGTGAAATATCCAGCCGTGTAAATTGCATGTAGCTGGATTGTGTGTAAGAATGTGAGCTTCCTAAGTTGCTTTGGATAAGCGCATTGTAATGGGTTTGTTAAGTGTCCAGTGCTTCAGACACCCTTTAAGAACCTGATAGGGACTTCCTAAAACCTTTAGCACCTACAGAACCTTTTAGCAAAGCTAATAACACAGCCAGCGATTGGTGCAAAACCAATTCCACGACCAGTCATGCTGTTGGTTTTACACGTGCTAAAGGGCTTAGTAAATCTGGCCCTAAGTCTTTAAAATGTGTTCCTCCTGCACTGTGGTCATCCAGCCACTAGGCGGACTCTGTCCTTGGTGTTCTTGGACTGCCAGCTGTATCATTGGCAGGGTTGCCTCCCTTAGCTCCCTGCTAGCGGCGTCACGTTCTGCAACCCGCCGCGATGACGTGCCTCAGAACAATTTTTGAAAATCGCACCCCCGGGATTGGACGCTTGTAGCCGCGGTAACAGTCGCCACCCTTGCTGCTTGGCATCTGTCCCGCGCGGCCGTTGGTTATCTGCATTACCACATGACACCCGTGATGGAGGCTTTCATAACAAACCTGGCATGCCTCCGCTCCCTTTCCGGCGAGTTCCGCCAACTCCAGCCCCCTCAGATAACACTCTTTAAACAGTAAGGGGTGGGGGAGGGGGGGAGGACTGATCAGGGAAAACAGGTGAGAGGCTGATAAGGTTCTTTAGCGGGGTTCCATCGCCGAGGCTAGTTACGGGCTGCCTGGACCCAGAAAAGGTGAAGGTGCAGCCCCCCCCCCCCAACCCCAACCCTAACCCCCCCATGAGGGAATCCATGTACAGACACACAGTCCATTACTACTCATCGAATGGGCCAGCCGACCTTTCCACTGAGCAAAAGCCGCAATCTCGACGTCTTGAGGAGCGGAAATCTAGGCTGAAAGTCGTTTTTACGTAGAAAGGTGAACCCCAATATAGCTCAGCTTTCACCTGGATAGAGCTCGGCTACATCCCAGTCGGATGTAGAAAACTTTCACTTTTTCGGACAAATGCAGCTGGGTTTTCGCCTGAATGCCGATGGTCACTGACCTTTCGCTGCAGATGCGTTCAGTGGTTGAGGGCCGTGGATGTTGGCCTCTCTAGCGGCTGCTCTCGTCTGTGATAAAGCGCCGGCGCGCGGAGCCGCTGACCTGATTTGAATGTGTCAGAGCTGTCGTTATGTTCCGTGCGTAACCGACTAAAGTGGCACCCGTCATGTATGTGAAAGAGCCTCTCATACATTCACATCTGTTTTATAATCAACCGTTTCAAACTGACACATACGTATGCAGCATTTCTGAATCTGTAGAAATCGATTTTGGTAATTGTAATGAAAATAATTGCCCTTCTGAAGAAAGAATCATAACATAATGACAAATGATTTTTTAAAGGTATGCCATAAGCTTATTCGTTAAAAGGGAAATTCTGAGTATATATACACCCCCAAATTATCTTCCGCCTTCCCATTTCACTGATAGCATAGATGAGTTTTCAAAAATGGACGTACAATTATGCTCACTTGTCGTATATTAATACAGATTCTTGACATCTTCCATGCACCCAGAGCTGCCACCTCTTTGTCTGCTTTAATTGAAAATTAATGGTTAGTGCGTTGCCTAGGAAACCAAGGCAATGGTCGCCAGGCATGTTCACAATTCAAGCAGACACCAGTGGCATTGTTTGTCCTGTCTGACCTTGGAAGTTTAAAAAAATAGAAGGAGAACAAGAAGAAAAATATCTAAAGGAGAAATAGAGGTCGAATATTGTGTACTGGAGCGAGGCGAAAAATAAAATAAAGTTATTGTGGTTGCGTGCGGAAGAAAAAAAAAGAAATGATGGTGTCAAGATGGCAAATGCTCAGAATTATGTTTGAGTAAGACGGCATAAAGGCCTGTCTCTCTCATTCAATTCCAACTGTTACCTTTGTGATACTGCAGCGATGATGTAGCCGCAGGGCACATTATGGCATCATAATAGCACGGGCGTGCGACTCTGACAGGCCCTCTGAATGGGCTGGTCAAGATTGCATCTGTCTAAAAGGAGAGAGAAATCAGCCAGAGCCGCAGAGCTGCCGCGGCTGGACAAACCAAAGGCACCCCTGGACAACAAGGGCAAATAACAATTTAAAGCGAAAAAGCCATTTTGAGAGGGTAACAAAAGACTAAATGAAAAACACTTAGTGGGAAGTAAGATGAAAGGTGGTGTGGACTGAGTCCTCGTCCCCCCCCAACCCCCCAACCCCCCAACCCACACCCCCCGCTTTGGGGCAGGCTAGCGTAGCTGTGCTTGCTAATAAATGCAGTAGGACACACGGGGAGTGCAAACAGCTCGTCGCGGACTGAAGACGTTGCGAGGGATGAAACATCACCTGCCGATAACCGCGGAGAAATTAATGAAAGCAGGAAGGGATCCATATTGCTCCGCGCCTTCGCACATGAGATCGGCATCGTTCCCTTTTTTCCAAGACTGAAATAATGACATTATACTCGGCTGAGCTGAAAATGACTCATTATGGGGGGGAGGGCCCGCTTCCTAATTAATATTCAGACCGGAGGCTGGGTCGGACAAGCGCATGCTCTAGATGTGCTCTCATTCAGGGCGAAACAAAAGCACAGAAATCACACTTCAGTCTGTAACCGCTTATTACATTTCATATAATGTACTGTACACACACACACACACACACACACACACATACAATATGGAGTTACACACAATATGACCTCTACCTGCATTATTCCTCTAATTCTGTGCTAGTCTGAAAATTAGTTCACACATTACACTTAGAAGAACTGATATTGTAATAACTGACGGTCTTAATTCAACACCACAACCCAATATAAATTTTTTTTTAAACTGAAAAAATGTGATAAATTCACGGTCAGATTTAAGAAACAAGCGCTATTTAAAATAATATATAACAAACAATTCTCTACCTCATTTAAGGGATATAATGTAGCACTAGAAAATAAACAGCAAAAAAAAAAGAGTGGTAAATGAATAAAATTGTGAAGTTTGCTCGGATGGAAACAGACTCTGAATGTTCTAGAATCAGACCTGGGCCTATCTAGGGCTGGCTTTGGCTGATAGTCATGTGACTGGCTGTAATATCTCTCAGCGAATCAGGACGGAAGTTTTCAGGGTCGATAAATGTAAAATGGAGGTCAACAGTCATTAAAAAAAACAAATGGATAAAATTAATATTTCACAATGTTTAGGGGAAATCAGAAACCTTCGCAAAATAACCATACTCATATTAATTGGCCAATGACTGATGATGGACTTGGTATGATGGTATGATTCTCTCAGACATACTTCCACGGTCACTATATTGTGTTCTGGTTGCTAGACGTTTTCCACAAAACTTTGTATTCAGCATTGGCAATTATAGTCTTTTTTATTTTCTCTTTTCTCTAATATCTTTTCTTAACGTGTAACCTTGTTCTAAAAGCTGCTGCCATAACAACTTGCCACGACTTGATTCTTTGTAATCCATGTGATTGTGGGAAACATCTGTTAACTTGATACCAAGACAAGTTAAGCACGGAGTTTGATTCATAAATACTTTTCAGGTATTTAGTCCTTCAGATATTTTGAAATCTCAGCCTTGATGCAGCTGTTGAATTACAGCCTGTTTTTTCCTCCCAGGCTACACACAGGCCTGGAGCTGCATAGATGGGATAGATACACCTGCTCTCTTCTGATTGGCTGGTTGGTAAGTTCCCAGAGTCTGATTGGCTAGTTGATTAGTACCCAGAGGCTGACCAACTCATAGTGTTTTACCAACCAATAGATTCAAAATGTTAAAATTGTCCTTACTTTCTTGTTACCTGTTTAGGCAAATTTTCAAGCTGCCGATCTCTTCCTCTGTGGTTGTGAGTTGGGTCAGATCGCAGTGGACTTGAACAGCAGACCTCTCCCTCATCAGTGTTATTAAAATGTCTCTTTATGCGTCTGCCCCTTCCCTATCCCTCCTTTCAATACAGACTCTCCCAAACGTCTGCTTTATGGCATGTACCCATAGGCTGGCCCCCTGGAGCAGTCCTCAGTTTGTTTGTGGACATGAATTAGGAAGCGAACTCATGACCGTCCTTTTTAAATTCTGTGGCAGGGGAGGCCGGCCGCCTGCTCTGTCACGCAGGTGGGATCCTGGGAGGTGAAAGGTTCTGAAGAGGAAGTCGCGCCCGCAGTAAATCTGCTCTCTTTGAACACAGATCCTTCTGTGTGCGAGCGTGAGGGCTTCAGAGCAGATGTCATGCAGATCGACATGTCTTCGCGTTGTGTGGATGCGTTAATCTGATCATCCGTGTCCGATGTCAGAGAATGAAAGCCAGGAACTTCATGACACCAAACTAAAGGGATTTTTGGTTGGATTAACACGGGGGTGGTAGTAGCAGCTCTCCAGGGTCCCTTTCAGATCGAACGGTGGGTTTGTAAATGGTAATGGAACAGAACAAGGTCAAAATTTACACCTTGGTGTAAATTCAGAATACAGAAAACCTCTGAGTTACAGCTGAACGTGACCCTACGGTGGTACGGGAGAGGTTCTGGACTCCTGGATCAAGTTCTCCACAGTTTCGGATTTAATATGCAAACTGGTAAAAAGAGATTATTATCTAGATCATTATCAATGCTTCATGACAGTCCCTGTAAATATAATCTCTGCATCTGGCCTAAGATATATGCTTTTGTTGACTGAGGTTAAATATATTCCAGCATCCTCAAAGTGTCATATATTCACTGATCTAATGTACATAACAAAATTCACTTTCAACCACAATGTGACCTCAGAGTTTGGTGAGATTCCAGGAACCATGGAAATGCAATCCTCCTTTAACCAATCAACTGGCCATATTTTCTATTGGTCCTGTTTGCACCCAATCAGAATGTAGCTATAGAAGAATGTTGTTGTTGTCTTAAACTGTCATTATGCCATGAAATAGATCGTGGTCAATGGATTTGATCAGGACCTATATATATTAATATATTAATATAGGTATATATATATTAATATATATATATATATTAAATCAATGAACTTTAAAAACGTGGACTGAAAGCGACTCTCGTTTGTCCAAAAGCATTTAATTATTGAGGTGTACACAGATTTTGTAAGTAGCCAATAATGTGACTTTACAGTATCCTTTATAAATATTAACAAGAGGTTTTGAATATGACATTACAGGTAGGTTATATCTTGGTCTTTGCCTGCACATAATTTAATTTGAAAGCGCAATCATAAAAGATGGTCCACTTTTCATTGATTTTAACATATTTTTGCCTCACGACAAAAATGTAGCCATTAAAAAAAAATTTTTTTTAATTGTAAAATGAGGTCTTGAATTAGCTGGCATTCGATTGTCATAGCGACCCATTATTGGAACGCTAATAGAGCGTGGCATTCCGGGCTGAGGCCGGGCCTTGCACAGCGCACTTTAAGCTGGCCTTGGCTTTGTGAGCGGTTAACACATCCTGTGAAAAGTTTCTGAAAATACGGTGACCTGTGCATTTCCCAAACGTGCGGCGGGGCGGCGACCTGCGTCGGTCCCGCTCCTTTTTAATTTCTTCTGGGCTTTTTGATGGCGTGTGAAGGGTTTTTTTCCCAAGGCCTTGCTTCTTCAGTTTGCTGTGAATAATGACGACCATCAAACAGATTTAAAGGCGTAGTTTAATAAGCGAGCGGCGGCTGCTTCCCCTGCGCTGGCGGACGCGGGCTGAGCCTTTTAGCCACTGTGAGCGCGCTCAGAGCAGCTCCAGGGTCACGGATGGAGCATTAACGTCTCGTCTCTGTGTGAGCGGACTTTACACAGCTCTGAATGTCCACAAACACACACTCACACACTCGAGAAACACACACACTCACACACTCACACACTCGAGAAACACACACACTCACACACTCGAGAAACACACACGCTCACACACTCACACACTCAGGAAACACACACTCGAGAAACACACGCTCACACACTCACACACTCGAGAAACACACACACCTACACTCACACACTCACCACCACACTCACCGAAACACACCCACACACTCACACACTGAGAAACACACACCACACTCAAAACGCCACACTCACACACTCGAGAACAAAACACACTACACGAAACACACCACTCACCCACACATCACCACTCAAAACACACAACACACACTCACACACTCGAGAAACACACACCCCACACACTCGGACACACACCTCACACCCGAAAACACACACACTCACACACTCGAGAAACACACACGCTCACACACACGCTCACACACACACACTCGAGAAACACACACACTCACACACTCACACACTCGAGAAACACACACAAACACACACTCACACACTCGAGAAACACACACACTCACACACCCTCATCGAAACACACACGCTCACACACAAACACACACGCTCACACACTCGAGAAACACACACACTCACACACACACACGCTCACACACTCGAGAAACACACACGCTCACACACTCAGGAAACACACACGCTCACATGTCACAACTGCGACAAATCACACACTCGACTCAAACTCCCATGAAACACACGCACCACCAACACTCAGACACCACTCACACACTCACACACTCAGAAACACAATCGCTCACACACTCGAAAACACACACTGCACTTCACACACTGGAACACCACGCTCCACACTCGCTCACACCTCGAGAACCACACATCACACTCAAACAACACCTACCACCAGAAACCAACGTACACACTGGAAACACACGCTCATGCTCCCACTGAACACACACTCACCTCAGAACTACACTCACCTCGGAAACCACTCACACTCACACTCGGAACAACACGCTCAACACTCCTCACAACACGCTCGACTACACCTAGGACACACCTACGTACGCTGGTACAACACGCTACACAATACACAACAGGAAACAACAACCACGAACAGTTGGGCCACCACTCAAAGTAGGCTCGGAAAAAATTCAAGCGTTTGTGCTGATGTGTATATTGAGTCTTGTGTGTAATGTGTTTGGTAATATTGCGTTGAACTTGTGCATCTTGTGTGTGTAGTGTATGATGTGTTGTGTGTGTGTGTGTGGGTGTGTGTGTGTGGTCATGTGTGCAGGTATGAGTGTGTGTGTGAGTGTGTGTGTGCATCTGCTGTGTGGTATTGTTGTGTCGTGTATGTGTGAGTGTGTGACTGTGTGTTTGTGTGAGGGTATGAGTGGGGGCAGCACACACACTGTTCACACGCATTCTCCTCATTCTGCCAACCTGCATCCAGAGAGATTCACTCCATCATCCTACAGAGATCCGGGTCCTGTTTATACGTGGAGAGTAAAATGAGTTTTGTTTGCTCCCAGTGAAACCACTGATTTTGAAGAACGGATGTGTATTGACTCTACCGTGCGAGAAGCCAGACACTCCAGGGACAGGACGGGTCAAGAATGAGACGAGACTTGAACCTGTCTTCCTTTTGTCAACACTTCCTGTGGCTGAGCGGGCACTGGGGGTGCTCACTGAGCGCGTGCAGAACGGCATTATGGGGCTGTGTTCCAACACGCCTCGACAGCCCTGCTGCTCACCTAGTGACCGCTGTGTTGTGGAAAATACACAACGAGTAACACAAACCCACAACAGTGTGGGCCTTTTATCCACTTTCAAAGTTGAGGGCTTGTGGGTAAAAAATTGGAGAGTTTTGCTGATGGATTCCATCATTGAGTCATTGTTGTAATGTGCTTGGTAATATTGCCAGTTAACACCCCTTGTGCATCTTCGTGTGTGTACATGTGCACGTGCACGTGCTTGTGTGTGTGTGTGTGTGTGCGTGCATGTGTGTGTGTGCATGTATGCACGTGTGTGTGTGTGTGTGTGTGTGCATCTGCATGTGTGTGTGAATGTGTATGTGTCTGTACGTGTGAGCATGTGTGCATGCGTGTGTGTGTGTGTGTTTGTATGTGTGTGTATTGGTAAAAGCACACACTATACTGTGCGCTGGTTTTGTCCATCTCAGTTTCCTTGTTTAATTTCACCCGACACCGTAGCGGATCCTGGCCCTCCGAGACAAAGGGGCTGGCCCAGTTTAATTGTGATTTCACGCAATTATATGTCCGCCAAGCATGTGTTCATCCACAGGAAAAGAAAAGCATGAAGATCTTAGAGAAAGTGCTTGTAGCTTGTCAACTATCATGCAGACCTACACAGGGCTGGTGCTCCAGCCAAGCTCTGGGGCAGTTTTCTGGGGGGGGGGCGCGGGACACGGTGGAACTTCATTCCACAGAAAAAGAAAGAAAAAACGATGAGATGACAGCAACAAAAACAACAACCAAAAAAAAGAAAAAATAACCCTGTGACAAACATGAGAGCCCTCAGAACATTTCTTATGTCCTTGTGCCTCCCTCTCCACAGCCCTCTCTTTCTCTCTCTCTTTCCCTCTCTCTCTCTCCACAGCCCTCTCTTTCTCTCTCTCTCTCTCCCTCTCTCTCCCTCCCTCCCTCTCCCTTTCTCTCCACAGCCTTCTCTTTCTCTCTCTCTCCCTCCCTCTCTCTCCCTCTCCACAGCCCTCTCTGTCTCTCTCCCTTCCTCCCTCTCCCTTTCTCTCCACAGCCCTCTCTCTCTCCCTCCCTCCCTCTCTCTCCCTCTCGACAGCCCTCTCTTTCTCTCTCTCTCCCTCCCTCCCTCTCCCTTTCTCTCCACAGCCCTCTCTCTCTCTCCTCTTCCCTCCCATCTCTCTCTCTCTCCCCTCCCTCTCCCTCTCCCAGCCCTCTCTCCCTCTCCTCTCCTCTCCTCCCTCTCCACAGCCCTCTCTCTCTCCCTCCCTCTCTCTCTCTAATCCCCCCGCGCTCAGTTCTGTCGGCTTGCCCCTCTCGAGCTGACATTGCTCCAGGCGGACTCTCCAATGAGTTCCCTCAGATCTCCCGTCTCCAGGGACCCTTAAAGTGGACTGAGAGATTTCAGCATTACTGCACATGTGAGAGAGTGCCCTGGAGCGGGGTGCGGGGGGAGGAGGGGGGGTAATGGGGAGGAAGCGCTGGTAGAAATGTAATGTATTTGATATGGAGAGAGTGGGCGTGGGGGGGCGGGGTGGCAGTGGGGGTGTCCAGTATCATAACAGGGGACCCTTTTTGTAAGTTTTTGAAAGGTATATACAGTGTGTGTGTATATAAATATTTGTTCTTTTCTGGTTGAATTTTTTTTCTGTGGTTTGTGTTGTTTAGCGCTGTTTGCTGTGTTTAATTAACAGCGATGCCTTCCCCCCCCCCCCGTCAGGGCAGCCTGGTTTATCAGCATGTCCATAAACACTGGAGCTACTTGATGGGGGGGGGGGGGGCAGGCATGCTCGTTGCCACGGTGAAGCGGTGCAGGGGGCGGGCACCCACAGACAGATGTACGCTTGCTGTCTTTACTGTCTTTGGCCCAGGGAAGCGGCCCCTCTGCGCTTGTGTTTACACGTCCCACCTCCACCCCAACGCTGAATCATCCGTACGCACGTCCAGTCCTCCTCCATCGCAACTGGGAACAGAGCCAGTGAACAAATGCACGTGATCCAAAATGCAGGCTACTGTGGTGCCTGAGACCTTTGATATAAGAGAGGCCGCATAAGACGTCAGACAGGTCTCAGGACGTCAGAGATGACTCATAAGAGAGGTCTTATAATATGTAAGAGAGGTCTTATAGGACATAAGACAGATCTTATAAGAAGTAGAGGATGTGGGGGACTCATCCTCTTAAGGCTCTGTTCTAGTGTTGGGATAGACCCAGTACCAGTGCCAACTAGAGCTTATCAGTTTTATATTACAGCCAGAGAGAAAGGGGGAGAGAGAGACAGGGGGAAGGAGAGGGAGAGGAAGAGAGAGAGAGACATGGGGAGAGAGAGACAGGGGGAGGGGAAGGACGAGACAAGAGAGAGCTGCAGGGAGCAAGAGAAGCGTTTGCTCTGCCATTACAGTTAGCTTTCAGAGTTAGCGAGCCCTTTGCCTTCCTCCCCTGCACTCCTCACAGGTCACTGCCACCTGCGTAAGATAGTTCATGAACCCACAGGTCACCCCCAGACAGGTTCTGACCTGGTTCTGCTTCTCCATGGGGTTATACATCAAGCAGCTGGGGCATCCAGCCCACTGCCAACTCTCGCCCAATCAGCTTACCTGTCTTTTCCTCTCATCCAATCAGGTTTCCTGTCTTTGGCATGCGTGTTGCCCGGTCATCAGCAGCTGCATGTGTTTGAGGAAGCTGTAATGGTTAAGTTAAGATTTTGGTCTGGATTCAATCAATGCTTGTCCTTAGCTGACTGACAAGCAAACAGAAGCGTACCTTTCAGCACAAAGCTTTGCTGAATTAATTTCAGTGACTGCTGAACATTCCAGGCAAACAAACTCACACTTGCATTTAATTGAGGAAACATTTGAGGACACGTTCTGAATATATCCAGGCCTGTTTGTGCTATGTACAGCAGCTCTGTCCTCTTCAAGTTGTTCACATAAAGAAGATCGGAACACTCTGGGGTTTAGTGTGAACAGCAGAGCCGGCGGTGTGGAAGAGCTGAACAAACTACAACACCCACAAGGGGCTTCTTCACCAAAGGACCAGCGAACCAAATCTGTGGTGCGGTGAAGTCTAGGAGGTTAGGGTGAATGCTCTTTTCCTGATCTCCTTTAAAAACAATCCAGTTTCCTGGTGTTGCAGAGGAAACTGAAATCTCATTTCTTGATTTGGTATCTAATTTCACAATTGAACATATTGCCCCCGTTTCTTTACGCTGCGTTCCCTGTGAGGTGATCAGCACGTTGTGGTGTTGTGTGTCGATCAGTTAAGGTTGCTCTTCTCCACATTAGATAAATAAGCCTACTGCAGGCAAATGCGACTCCTTTTCAAATTAAATGACAGTGCGTTATTAGTTTTCTGTCCTGATGCCCTAATCCAGGTTGACTTACGTAGCCTACATTTATGTGCTTGTTTTGAATGTGTGGAGAAGCAATTCTGGTGAAGTACCTTGAATGCCGGTTTACAAGGCCATCGTTCTACCCCCCCCCCCCATTTTAAACAGGCACCCTGCTGGTCACAAGCACACTTCCCTAATCACCTCTCCCCTGACCCCCCTGCTCTCTCCACATGTGCGGTGAAGCCTATTTCTATATAAAACCTCTTGTAATGAGTGAGGTGGGTGTAGCTCTCTTGGATAAATACACAAATTTGAGTTTATATTACAGTAATGTTACGGAAATTCTCTTTCATGGAGAATCCGGCATTTGAACCTCCAAATACCACACTACAAATGCACTGACCACAGCTTATTCAAGTCATTTACACTTTCTTTAGTTTAAGTAGATGGACTAAAATATTTGAGAAAAAAATTTGTCTAAAATTGAATCTAAATTTGTCTTGCCCATTTACGGTACCAGCACCACAGGGGTTAATGTTACTTATTGGAGATAAATAAGTTGACACAGATTGTTAGTACTTCTATTACATGATGGTGAATCCTCATTATTTTTACTGTTTGCATGGAGAAGAGGCACAAAGGCCATTCTGATGCCTTATATCAGGTTAGAATAATACTGAATGGAATCTGGGTGAGATATTTGGCTGTAGTACCGCATGTTTTTCCTGTGTCATGCCTTTGATAGCACTGACAAGTTAAGGATTTTATGTATGTTTTATAGAAGAGGTCCCAGATTTACTTGATGCCGTTTTAAGCTGCAGAGGTAGCATCACAAATCACAGGGAGGTTTCTGAGCAGGGCTGCCAAAGCAACGACTGCTCAAATATATAACCATCAAAGGCTGGGAGCGGGGCCCAACACCACCGTGCTGGGAGCGGGGCCCAACACCACCGTGCTGGGAACGGGGCCCAACGCCACCGTGCTGGGAGAGGGGCCCAACACCACCGTGCTGGGAGAGGGGCCCAACACCACCGTGCTGGGAGCTGGACCTAACACCACCGTGCTGGGAGCAGGGCCTAACACCACCGTGCTGGTAGAGGGGCCCAACACCATTGTGCTGGGAGAGGGGCCCAACACCACCGTGCTGGGAGAGGGGCCCAACACCACCGTGCTGGGAGAGGGGCCCAACACCACCGTGCTGGGAGAGGGGCCCAACACCACCGTGCTGGGAGCGGGGCCCAACACCACCGTGCTGGGAGAGGGGCCCAACACCACCGTGCTGGGGGCAAGGCCCAACGCCACCGTGCTGGGAGGGGCCCAACACCACCGTGCTGGGGGCGGGGCCCATCACGACCGTGCTGGGAGAGGGGCCCAACACGACCGTGCTGGGAGCGGGGCCTAACACCACCGTGCTGGGAGCGGGGCCTAACACCATCGTGCTGGGAGAGGGGCCCAACACCACCGTGCTGGGAGCTGGGCCTAACACCACTGTGCGAGAGAGGGCCCAACACCACCGTGCTGGGAGGGGGCCTAACACCACCGTGCTGGGAGAGGGCCCAACACCACCGTGCTGGGGGCAGGGCCCAACACCACCGTGCTGAGAGAGGGGCCCAACACCACCGTGCTGGGAGAGGGGCCCAACACCACTGTACTGGGAGAGGGGCCCAACACCACCGTGCTGGGAGGGGGCCCAAACCACGTGCTGGGCAGGCCCAACACCACCGTGCTGGGAGCAGGCTGTCCTCTGCTTTGCCCTGAGAGGCTGTAAAACGTTTGGACGGTAATAAGTACCTGGTTTTTAAATGAACGCTCTCCAATCCAAGCCTCTGAACGCTGGCCAGACACCCTGCTCAGGACCGCGGCCCTTTAACTCCGCCAGGCCGCTGTAATGACTCACTCAGGAAGAAAAAGAAAAGAAAGAAAGGGAGTGGAGAGGAGAAAAAAAGAGTAATGTGTGTTTCCGCATTTTGTGAAATTTTGTTTACCAGTTAGCAGTAAGCGAAAATGCAAAAAGAACCATTCCCAGTGAACTATTTCTGGTTAGCAGAACATACACACAACGTTAGAAAGGTTAGGGTGAACGTTCTCACAACGTTAGGGAGGGTAGGGTGAACGTTCTCACAACGTTAGGGAGGGTGGGGTGAACGTTCTCACAACGTTAGGGAGGGTGGGGTGAACGTTCTCACAACGTTAGGGAGGGTGGGGTGAACGTTCTCACAACGTTAGGGAGGGTGGGGTGAATGTCACTCAGATGTTAAAGAACGCTGCAGGAACAGCTTTTGAACATTATTCAGTTTTTTAAATCAAAAAACAATTTGAAATATTGATGCACATTTCCATCAAATTATTATGAATGTAAAAAAAAAATCCGATTTCATTTAGAAAATTTGTTAAATGTATTTGAAACACATAATCTGGGAAGTGACTTCCAGATCTCATGACTAAGTGTTAGCCTTTAAGCGATGTTGCCAGTAAAATTTGGATGCAATATGCCAGGAACATTTTTTTTCTGAACTTATTTGGAAAAATAAACAATAATGGTATGACTCTTCTGGGGGAATTTGTCAGAATAACATTAGATCACATCCCAATAACAATCCGAATGGATTGTTCTCCTAATGCTCCTTAAACGTTTGTGTTCACCTCCCGCTGCACTTTTTCAAGGTAAGTGCGAAAGCGTTTAGAGCACCGGGTCTTCTGGCTCCTTACGGCAGAGCCAGCGCGGAGGTCATCCAAAGGGCAAATAGTATGGCGAGCTTTTCATGTTCCCCCAACAGTCACGTGATCCTGCGTTTGAATTTCAATAATCATCCTCAAGGACTTTTCCTTCCTCCGCCCGTGTTCAGCTGAATGTATCTCACTTCCCATAATGCAGCGCCACAATAAGTCCCTCCGTCTCTTCATTATGGCGTTTGTTCTTTTGTGCTCTCTTGTGTTTGATTCCGACAAATACACGGATTATCTGAATATGGGATTTTTAAATATATGGCTAATGTAAGCTTTCATGCCTTTTCTTTAATCTTCTGAATATTTAAAATGTATCTCAAGGACGAGCAAAATTGCAGAGGTCAGGTTTTCTGCACAGAGGGAGAGAGAGAAAAAAAGCCTGATCACTTCCATTCTTCTATTTAAATTTAAACCAGGATTAGCACTCAAATCACAGGCATCGACTCTCAGGCAGAGCCATTCCTAAAAAGAATTTCTTTAAAAGTTATTCATCGTATAATTACTGCAAATAAAAGCGTTTAGTGTGCGTCGCTTTCCCGGTCATCTGATTAAAAGGGGGTCCTCTCCCCCCTCCCTGGCCACGCGGGCCGGGTCCTTTGCCACCCCCTTCCCCCCAGCCCCCCCCCCTCGGGTGACGGAAGCTAGCGGACCGTCCCAAACGTGTCGTTTAATGTCACACGTTCGACGCACTCAGCACATTAGCGACTTTTCTCCTCGGCAACAAAGGCACCTGACGGAGGGAGGGATGGAGCCTGATGTTCTGCGGGGGGGTGGGGGGTGGGGGGGGGCAGGGACTTGGGGCAGGGGGGGTTGTGTTCGGCTCAGATCTTTAGACAGGGAATCTCAGGCCATACTACAGAGATACAGCACCCTGTGGGGGGAGAGGCAATATTTCTGCTCTTTCTGTAGATCCACTGTCCACTGTTATATACAGCAAATTATTATTATTATTATTATTATTATATGAATTAAATGAGGTTTGTTTTTGTTTCTCTCATAGTCTTGCCTTTGTAATGTGTGAGGAAAATAAATTTCATGTTCCATTTGTTTCTGCCTATAACAAGTATTTTTAATCCATTTCACTTAATAAAATAATAATAATAAATAGTGAATTTTAAACAGACAACCTGCAGGGGTAATTGTTCATTCAGAGTACATTGTACTTTTTAAATTCAAAAGTTTAAAACTGTCTCATGTTCTGAAATATCAAGCAGAATTTTATTTCTTTATAGCCACCTACAGTACATTAGGTGTTGAGGAAATGTAATGGTTTTTATAAATGCAAGAATATACTGTACACACAGAAAGGTGCAATAGAAATGATGTTATCAATGGGACACAACAAAAACCATATTTATTATTTTTAATAAGACAGCAGCCTGGACATGTTAGACAGCACAAACACAATTTTCTGGTCGTGGACACTGGCTTTTCAGAAGAACACAAAACTAGAAACTCGGGGAGTACATGACAGAAAATACAGCAGTTTACTAACGTTTAGACAGCCTTTGCTTTTGATACTGGAATGAAACATGGGAATGTTTCTGTCTGAGTGGAATGTTCCCATTTCAGAATGAAAATACTCATTGGTATTATTATTATTATTGATGTTGTTTTTTTAAAATTTGTATTATTATTATTAATAATAATAATAATAATAATAATAATAATATACAATAATAATAATAATAATAATAATAATAATAATAATAATATTATTATTATTATCATTATTGTTATTATTATTATTATATTATGTATAAACACATAACTTTCTTCTGATAAGACCATCGTGTTTGCTGAATGTGGAATTTAAATTTAGAACATCAAAGTGAATTAAATGTGGCACACAGACGATGTGATTGGCTGAACAGACTTGATTATTGGCATTTCTGAAATTCTGTGAAAGGCTGTACAAACAGGCCGAAATAAAGCCCAATTTCAGCCGAGATGACAATGACCGGCCTAATCTGCCGATTCCTAGACAGTCCGTATGACAGCTCACAATACCCTGAAAAGGCAATGCTATTCCTCCGAGATCTTTCTGCAAACAAAGGACAATGGTGTAAAAATTTCCTGTGGGAAATGTTGGTTTGGCCGGAAGATCTGAGCATGTTGTGGATTGATAACGTCAGTCAGCAGAGATATGAGTGTCATTTTAGTGCGCGCAAGATCAAAAAAGGAGACAGCATGTCATTTGGATGCTTTGATACAAGATCGGAGGGAGGAAGGGGGGGTGTATGGGAAATGTGGTGGGGGGGCTGGTTCCAGGAGGAATCTTCTCCACCTCTTTTACAACGGCCAGGATCTGCCGTGCAGCAGTTGGCGCTGCCCACTCCACCTTGGTCCCTTGTCCTACAAAATAATAAAATAACAGGGACGGGTGTGGGGGGAAACCCCCCCCCCCCCCTCAGCATAGGCCAGGCCTAGGTGTGGCACCCCCTCCTGAGCTGCACCCTGTCTGTGTGGAAACAGCTGAGAGAAACTTCGTCCCCCTTTGTTGCCCCCCCCCCCTCTGGCCCCCCCCCCCCAGCCCCGCTGCTCGTATTTAGAACCGCCGGCGCATTAAGCGGAGCTCGTTAATCGCAGACCTCGTCCACTTCCTCTTTACGGAGGGCCACGGTGTGCGGTTAAACGCGCCGTTCAAATTAAACGGTAACCGGGGCGACGGGGACAGAATAAACAAACAGAACTCTGCAACAATGGCGAAGAAAAACATACAACTATAATACAGCTCAATAAAAAAAAACAACTCACAAATAGAATCGAATATAGCGACAACGGGGATTTAAAAACAAAACAAATTTACAAATGGATATCAAAAGCATATGCTGCATTATTTATCAGCTTTTAATCAAGCCCAGCTGTGCCAGTAAACAGTTTTACGAGGCTTTAATGAAAACATGCTGTTGTTGCTTGTGATCTGCCTCATCAAATCGCATAATTTGTGTTTCGCACTCGGCTACTGTCTCTTAACGTAAACAGCAGCTCCGCAAACCCGCGTCTGGCTTCGCTCCCGCGCCTCTGCTTTCCTCGCTAATACACCCTCCCATCTCGCTGAATACGTCTGTTTATTTCTCCGCACAAACACATGTGTTTGTTTCTTGTATTCATGCTACCAGGGTTGCATTTTTATTTATTTTTTATTATTATTATTTTTGTTTTGAAACCACAAACACCACCCTCACAACTCAGCCTCTGTGCTCTTTGCTTTTAGTATTTTGGGGTTTGTTTGTAATTATTGCCAGTAGCAACGTAAAAACAAATATATATATATATATATATTATTTATTTATTTATTTATTTTGCTGCATCATTCTGGTGATTGCATTTAAAGTATGTTTTTGGTTGTTGCTTTTTTTTTTCCATGGCAGGTCATTGCCTTGTTGCTAAAACTGTGTCAAGAGTTCATTTTGTCTGGCCAAAGACCACAGTGAGAGAAGTCTCAGCCAGCCATGGACACTGGGCTCACACAACACAGGCTTCAGAACACAGGGAGAGCACAGCCCTGCTCAGCCTTGCTCAGCCCAGCTCAGCCCAGCTCTAGACCGCAGAGGACAGGCAGAAGCTTAGCTTGGCTAACCCTGTGCTCGTGGGATTACACAGAGACCACCAGCAGCCCTTCGAGTGTGACCTCAAACTAATTTCAGCCAGTGCTTCAGGAAGATTACCCAGCAGCCCCTCCGTGTCACATATTCCCATGATGCCTTGAGCCACACGTTTGTAAACTGCATATCGCCAGACTTTTTTTCAATGAACAAGAGATGCAGTTACAGGCTTTATTCAATATTAGCGGTCATTTAGCTTTTAGCTGTATTTCCAAAGTGCTGTTTCTCTTCACGTTAATGATTATTACGGGGTATCCAAAAATAATTAAGCGTTTTTTGCTGGGCTGAGACACAGATTATATTTCATGTGCAATATGACAGGCGTGATTTACATATTTGCATTAAAGTGTTCATTAAAACCAGTCCCTCGCAGAATCTGAACTTTTTTACAAGGAACAAAAAAACTTGGCTGACTGCAAAGTTAATAAATTGACGCTTTTGTTTTCACCGCTGACACCCTCTCTGAGAACGCTTGCACATCCCTCCCCTAATTATGCAAAGCGTTGTAATGTGGGCATGTTTATGTAGCTGGTTATAGTTAAATTTAATTACCTGTCGACTTTGATAATTATTGCCCTGATTAACCACATGCTAACTGTAAAGTGTTGGGCGGAAGCGGGCGAATGTTCTGGAGAATGTTTTTCATACATAAAATATGAAGAACCACTAAAACCAGCCGGCAGCTGTAATCCTCTCCTGCCCCCGGACGTGTGGAGAGATCGGGGGTATTCCAAAAAGCAGGGCAGCTGTGACAGTTCACAGGAAGACCGTCCAGATTTTTTATCTTACATGAAGGCAAGTAAATCTTAAAATTCACTTTTAGCGGTGGTGAGAAAGTAAATATCTGGAGAATTTAAAAAGAGGTGGGGCACCCACTCTAGAGCCAAGTTTAAACATAGCATTTCTGGTGTCTAAACAGCCTTCATGGAAATATGATGGAAGCATCATGTTTTTTGCTTGAATAAAAACGTTTATTTTCTATAGTGTCACACCTTCACTGAGATTCTCCATGATTATTCATCTATGGCTGCACCAATCTCCTAGCTGCATTGGTGCAAACTTATTTTTGATTGGATGTCAATATTTTAAAAACGTGTCAGTCACACAACTCATTCCCTTATACATTCCTGGGTTCCATTTTTTTTTACCGATACACCTGTAAGATACCTTTCAAAAACCTGTGAAGACACCAGCGTTGTGACCAGTCTGTGAAGACACCAGCGTTGTGACCAGTCTGTGAAGACACCAGCGTTGGGACCAGTCTGTGAAGACACCAGCGTTGTGACCAGTCTGTGAAGGCACCAGCGTTGTGACCAGTCTGTGAAGACACCAGCGTTGTGACCAGTCTGTGAAGACACCAGCGTTGTGACCAGTCTGTGAAGACACCAGCGTTGTGACCAGTCTGTGAAGACACCAGCGTTGTGACCAGTCTGTGAAGGCACCAGCGTTCTGACCAGTCTGTGCATTCAGGACCCCAGCAGTCACAGCCAGCGGGCTGCTTTTGGGTGTTTGCTGAAACTAACATGGCCACTGCCTGCTTGTGTGTCTCCATCCTGGCGTTCGCTCTGCTGAGAGGGCTGCAAACAACACAGGCCAGAACTCAGCACAGCTGTCCTGGTCTCCAGAGCCTCTGGCCCAGGTCTGAAACATCAGCAGACACAGCCTGCTGGACCACTCATCGACAGTGACATCATCGCTCGAGAGACCAAAACACAACCCATCAACACGCAGTCAGAGGGGACCATCTAGCATAACAGCCAGTCCCTCAGCCAGCAGGACCAGCCAGTCAGAGACACACAGCGTCAGAGACACACTCATACAGCCAGTCAAGACACTCATACAGCCAGTCAGAGACACACTCATACAGCCATCAGAGACACACAGCATCAAGACACACTCAACAGCCAGTCAGAGACACACTCAACAGCCAGTCAGAGACACACTTAAGCCAGTCAGAGACACACTCATACGCCAGTCAGAGACACACAGCCAGTCAGAGACACCAACAGCCAGTCAGAGACACACTACGCCAGTCGAGACACACTCAACAGCCAGTCAGAGCACCACCTCAGAGACACGCCAGTCAGAGACACCACAGCCAGTCAGAGCAGTCAGCACTAACAGCCAGTCAGAGACACACAGCCAGTCAGAGACACACTCATACAGCCAGTCAGAGACACCACAGCCAGTCAGAGACACACTCAACAGCCAGTCAGAGACACACAGCCATCAGAGACACAGCTCAGTCAGACACACAGCCATCAAGACACACAGCCAGTCAGAGACACACCAGCAGTCAGAGACATCAACAGCCAGTCAAGACAACACAGTCGAGCAAAAAGCCAGTCAGAGACACACAAAGCATCGAGACACACCACACTCGCCAGCAGCAGAGAGACACACTCAACAGCCATCAGGAACACTCACGCCAGTAGAGACACACAGCCAGTCAGAGACACACTCACAGCCAGTCAGAGACACAAGCCATCAGAGACACACCAACAGCCAGTCAGAGACCACAGCCGTCAGGACCACAGCCATCAGAGACACATCAACAGCCAGTCAGAGACACACTAAAGCAGTCAGAGACACCACAGCCAGTCAGAGACAATCAACAGCCAGTCAGAGACACACACAGCCATCAGAGACACACTCAACAGCCAGTCAGGACACACTCAACAGCAGTCGAACACACTCATACAGCCAGTCAGAGACACACACCAGTCAGAGACACTACCAGCAGTCAGAGACACACTCAACAGCCAGTCAGAGACACACAGCCATCAGAGACACACTCATACAGCCAGTCAGAGACACACAGCCTCAGAGACACCCACACAGCCATCAGAGACACTCAACAGCCAGTCAGAGCAGCCGTAAGAACACACACCAAGCAGAACACACACACAGCCAGTCAGAGACACACTCATACAGCCAGTCGGAGACACACAGCCAGTCAGAGACACACAGCCAGTCAGAGACACACTCATACAGCCAGTCAGAGACACACTCATACAGCCAGTCAGAGACACACTCATACAGCCAGTCAGAGACACACAGCCAGTCAGAGACACACAGCCAGTCAGAGACACACAGCCAGTCAGAGACACATCACAGCCAGTCAGAGACACACTCAACAGCCAGTCAGAGACACCACCACTGCCATCAAGACACACAGCCAGTCAGAGACACACTCATACAGCCAGTCAGAGACACACAGCCAGTCAGAGACACACTCATACAGCCAGTCAGAGACACACTCATACAGCCAGTCAGAGACACACAGCCAGTCAGAGACACACTCATACAGCCAGTCAGAGACACACAGCCAGTCAGAGACACACAGCCAGTCAGAGACACACTCACACAGCCAGTCAGAGACACCCACAGCCAGTCAGAGACACACTCAACGCCAGTCAGAGACACACTGCCATCAAGCCAGTCAGAGACACACAGCCAGTCGAACACACGCCAGTCAGAGACACACAGCCAGTCAGAGACCACTCATACAGCCAGTCAGAGACACACTCACAGCCAGTCAGAGACACACAGCCAGTCAGAGACACTAACAGCCAGTCAGAGACCACCACAGCCAGTCAGAGACACACAGCCAGTCAGAGACACACTCACACAGCCAGTCAGAGACACACAGCCAGTCAGAGACACACAGCCAGTCAGAGACACACTCACACAGCCAGTCAGAGACACACTCACACAGCCAGTCAGAGACACACTCATACAGCCAGTCAGAGACACACTCATACAGCCAGTCAGAGACACACAGCCAGTCAGAGACACACTCACACAGCCAGTCAGAGACACACTCACACAGCCAGTCAGAGACACACTCACACAGCCAGTCAGAGACACACTCATACAGCCAGTCAGAGACACACTCACACAGCCAGTCAGAGACACACGCGACAAGCCAGTCAGAGACACACTCATACAGCCAGTCAGAGACACACAGCCATCAACACCTAGCCAGTCAGACACACTCATACAGCCAGTCAGAGACACACTCACACAGCCAGTCAGAGACACACTCATACAGCCAGTCAGAGACACACAGCCAGTCAGAGACACACTCATACAGCCAGTCAGAGACACACTCATACAGCCAGTCAGAGACACACAGCCAGTCAGAGACACACTCATACAGCCAGTCAGAGACACACAGCCAGTCAGAGACACACTCATACAGCCAGTCAGAGACACACAGCCAGTCAGAGACACACAGCCAGTCAGAGACACACTCATACAGCCAGTCAGAGACACACTCATACAGCCAGTCAGAGACACACTCATACAGCCTGTATTCCTCAGCTTTATTTTCCTGCTCCTCTTAAACTTTTTGGGCTATTTTCAGACGTGAGCATTTCTGCAGCTAACCGCCGCACACGTGCGCGGAGAAACGCAGTACCACCCGCGCTCTTCTTACCACACGGGGTCCGCGTGCGAAATGGCCAAACGGGGTTTGTGCTCCTGTTACACCCTGACCAGGTGCTTCTCAACGCCAGCCAGGCTGCGGTCTCTCACTCTGAAAAACAGTGTTCGGGACGCCGGGCTTGGAAAATCAGACAAGCCTTCTCAATAGCCACCCTCACTCAGAAACCCTCCCAGGGGCCGCTCGGCCTGTGGAACAATTACAAACCGGCAGGTGATTGACAGGGCTGCAAACTACAGTACTGGTACAGTAGAAAAATAAAATTGCAAAATAAATATGAAAAATAAATACCAGATGCGACTCGAAAAGCGGACTTGCAGGATCTCATTTGATAACCTGCTTTAAGCTCAGTGAACACTCCTCCTGCTCCAGGTCCTTACTGTGGATGAGGCCCTCAGGGTTCAGGAGTAAGGTTTACAGTAGTAGAAGTGCATTGTGTCTGACTGTCTGTACAGCTCAAACTGCTGAGGGAAGTAGCCCTTTAACAGAAAGCCAGAAGAGTTTTAATTAAAAAACAAAAAAATTCATAGTTTAATTTGCATTTGTAGTTAAACATGCGTGGCCTATTGGAGTTTGATATTAATTCAGAGATTCTTCTTAAACCCAGTATTTTGAATGCCAGGGAAAGTGTTTAGTTTGAACCTAGAAACACACACCACATCAAAAGTTCCTTCACACTTCCTCTGTTTTATTCTGACAGAAAACCACCTGAGGTACCTACAACCCCCAGAGTGCCAGAAGAAAAGTCATATCACATGCATAGCTAATCATAATAATAATAATAATAATAATAATTAATAATAATAAAGCTTAAAGTTTTTAATTACGTGTTATTCTTTTTAAAATGTTAACCCTAATAATTTATTTTATTTAGTAATTGCATTTTTATAATGCAGCTATTTTTATCCCAGCTTTTTCCTTTACACCCGACTTGAAATGCCAAATTGCATTTGTCAGCCTGTCTCATCCCCAAAACATTGGCTGTCAGTTTTCAGCGAGGACTTGACACATTACACGGAGATACACATCTAAGACTTATTATTTATTTATTTTACATTTTGGGGGAAATAACCTGTTGGAAAAAACACCAATATTGTTCATATAAAAGAGTTCCTTGGCTAAAAAATAATATTAAGATTTACATTAATACTGAAAACTCCACTTCCCATGATGCACCGGTGTATGCCCTAACAGCTTTTAATCCAGTGTTATTACAGAAGAAATAAATTTTTTTCTCACACTGCCAGGTCCCTTGCATGGGGTTTTGACACTAAGTGGGCAGGCTACAGCCCTCCTGAGTGGGCCCCCTCGGGGATGCTCCCAGTGACACACGAGTGGGCCCCCCTGGGGATGCTCCCAGTGACACACGAGTGGGCCCCCCCGGGGATGCTCCCAGTGACACACGCTGCCACCAGTTGTGTTATTAAAGATGCGCTCCCAAACCCCGCTAATCAAATTACTCTCCGGCTCTCACGGCTCGCTTTGCCAGGTTTTATTTGTATGTCTGCGTAATGATTTGCATGCTATTTTTTGCATGTTTCTGTTACGCGTTACGTGACGCAAACAAAACTTTAAGAAAATGGCAATTATATATTACGAGAAGAATGATAGATGGCATATTTTGCAAGCTGCGTATAGAATCAAATTTTTTTTTAAACCCCAGTGTGTGAGTGTGTTGTCTGTTGTGACTGGCTGTGAGCAGTGCATCTGGTGGTAATGTGGACACCCCACAATACTTAACCTTAATCTGTGATTTAAACTTCAATTATTATTATTAACCTTTCAGTATAATACCACCTGCGCTAGAGTGTGTCTGAAACACAGACACACCAACATCAGACTTGCACGCTGCTGATTGCTAATATTTGGCCTGGTATTGTCAGAAGCAGATGATCACTAACATTTGGCCTGGTATTGTCAGAAGCAGATGATCACTAATATTTGGCCTGGTATTGTCAGAAGCAGATGATCACTAATAAATATTTGTCCTGGTATTGTCAGAAGCAGATGATCACTAATAAATATTTGTCCTGGTATTGTCAGAAGCAGATGATCACTAATAAATATTTGTCCTGGTATTGTCAGAAGCAGATGATCACTAATATTTGGCCTGATATTGTCAGAAGCAGATGATCACTAATATTTGTCCTGATATTGTCGGAAGCAGATGATCACTAAAATTTGGCCTGATATTGTCAGAAGCAGATGATCACTAATATTTGGCCTGATATTGTCAGAAGCAGATGATCGCTAATATTTGGCCTGATATTGTCGGAAGCAGATGATCACTAATATTTGGCCTGTATTGTCGAAAGCAGATGATCACTAATATTTGGCCTGATATTGTGAAGCAGATGATCACTAATATTTGCCGTGTATTGTCGAAGCAGATGATCACTAATATTTGGCCTGGTATTGTCAGAAGCAGATGATCACTAATATTTGGCCTGGTATTGTCAGAAGCAGATGATCACTAATATTTGGCCTGATATTGTCGGAAGCAGATGATCACTAATATTTGGCCCGGTATTGTCAGAAGCAGATGATCACTAATATTTGTCCTGATATTGTCGGAAGCAGATGATCACTAATATTTGGCCTGATATTGTCAGAAGCAGATGATCACTAATATTTGGCCCGGTATTGTCAGAAGCAGATGATCACTAATATTTGGCCTGGTATTTTTGGAAGCGCACGGAATCCCCGGACTTCCATGGGGCTGGAATTCCAGCGGTGAGCAGGGCTGCCCTGCTGCTCGTTTATCCGCAGGGTCCCATCAAAGGGTTCCCATGAACTTCGGGAGCGCGGGAGGAGAGGACCGGGGGAGGCCGCTGGAGCTCTGTCAGGCAGCGGATCGCTTAAATGGCGCCCGTCACCCGGGTTTCCCCGGCCCGGGATGCCTGCAGGACTATTGATTTCTTTAATGAATTTGTCTTGATTTACGGGAGTCACGGCCTATTGACGGATGAACACTTGAACGACTGTGTTCATTTTTTGATGTTAAAAGCTAAACGAAAGGGAGAAGTGCATGAAAGAGACATTTGTTTTAATGGCAAAGAGGTGGAATTAGTGCTCCCATATTTCAGTTTCCCCCCATAACTCTTCTGTACACCCACAGAATGTTTCAACATTTCACAAAATTTTTTGAGAACGTTTCCAGCTGTCTGCAGCAACAATGCACAAACACAAGAATTCTCCAAGGCCAGTGGGAATGCATATTACGAGTGCACTACTATACAGCCACTGTAAACCACACAAAAACGAATTGACTGCCACTTTATACTACAGCAAAGTGTTAAAAAGGAACAAAGAAATCTCAATTAACAACGCGTCTTTATTTTTATTTCCAGAAGAAATTAAAACTATCCACCCCTTTCTAGGGTTTATATCTGCTCTCAGAAGCATCTGTTGCTCGTTGGCTACCGCAACTGAGCCCTCGGATGCAAACGCAGGTTAAAAGATCACTGCCTCTGAGCCGCGAGCGCGAGCGCGAGCGCACATGGCACTTCGTTCCGCCTCCGCTGTTTTGTTATTGTGTTACAACAAGCGGCAGACAGGGGGAAATGTCGACGCGCACCTGTTTTAGATGAATTACGGTAGACTAAACTGTCCCTAACATATCTCCAACACAGACACAACCCGAGTAATTCAACACTGATTTCTCTCCGAATGAGCAAGGGACAGACGAGATGCCAAAAACTCGTGCGAGAATCATCATCAGGACTTCTGGAAAGCTTGCCGACTGAATAAAGGAGAAAAGCGTGAAAAATACAAGCCGGAGAGGAACCGCGAAGAGGCGTAAAAGCTCCGTGCTTTTTCTCCTCCAACTTCCAAGAGCGGTGATCATGCAGCCTTTGAGCTAGTGCACGATTATTGTTTCGACTTATCACCTACTGAGTGATCACTTTGAGAAAGGAAGCTAATAAAACCGAAAGGAAGAACCAACAAAGACGCTTGTGGCCGAAAGTAATGATCGAGCGATATCAACATTAGATCAAGATTTCTATTTGTTTTGTTTTTTTTCTCTTTCGTTGCTTCTTTTTCACCGTTTTTGGAATCGCTGGGACATTTCTCCAAACCTGGAAGTGAAAAATCCACATGGTCCAGCCAGTCGCGTGAAAGTTGAGTTCTTCAGAATTTCCTAACAGGTTGATATTTATTTTCCTCACTTTTATTATTTGTATCAAAATGATGCTGTGGTCACGCTTTTGTTTTTAGAGAAAGTGATTTTAAAATGTTAACCGGGGATGTGGTAACCTTTGTTACAGCTACCTGAAAACCTTTTAACTTTTGTTATCGTTACACGCACGAGTTGCAATTAGTTCATATGAAATTATATATAAATGTTTCGTTTGGTTAGGATGGAAATATATAGGCTATTCTTCCCTACTTGACAATGACAGCACAGTCTAGAAACTTTGTGCGGCTGAAATTTCATAAATATAACTTTTTAAAATAAAGGTATTCAGTGTTTGGAAAGGCATACTAAGAATATCAATTCTGAAATGGCACCAAATCTATAACATTATGAAATGTTATTTTCTGCCGCACGTGCAGTTTTAACGTACATGGATATATTCTCTTCAGTTCCTTAATAGCATTTTCAAAATACATTTTAAACTTCGAATTATTTTGTTCGCGATGAAACTGTTAAGGGAGCGAGGGACGTAGAGCGCGTGCAATTCTCAAATTGTGGAAGGTATCAGTGTCAGTAATGGACGATCAGGACCAGCACCATATTTTAGATGTGGTAAGTTTATTTGAAAGCTCATTACGGATTTACTTTTGTCTTCTACATTGGTTGACTGAAAGAAGTCTTATTTTGTGTACATTTTTTAGTATCACAAAGAACGAGATTGCCACGGTCGACTTTTATAAACTATCCAAAAGCAATGAATGGTGCATTACTAAAAAAGAATGAATTTTATTGCAACTGTTGTCGACAGTTATTGAAAGCAAGGCCTTGATGTCTGGCACCTGATTGGAGAAAGGGAAAACTTTAGCACACATCAAAAATGATAATAGAGTATTTTTACAGCAACTTAATGTGCAATATGCAATGTCACAAATATGTGGAGTTATTTTGCATAATGTTATTAACTGCGTTTTGAGGGATTGAGTTTTACTTTAAGAACACTTGCCAACAATAGGTTTAAATGTCACACTAATTGAGGGATTTCAGTGAGATATTTTTTGAACAAAAACGTATGGTTTGTTTTAAAGATTTTATGCATTTAACCTTACAGTTGAAATATAGGTGGTTTAAGTGGATAATCCTGTTTTTTGGAGGGGACGTGGCATTTGATCTACGCGTTTCATGCAAATAGTCCTACTCAAATGTAGCTGTGCTATGGCTATGCAATTCAAACTCACCAGCAAAGCACAATATATTCAGAGTAGGTTTGAAAATGGGCATGGAACACGTGGCTATAATTTTACTACTCCTTTATGTTTACATATATATTGTATTTTAAACAGAGAAGTTAAACTGGCTTTTTTTTTTGCCATGTGTTAAAAATGACCTATTAACAAATACACGTAGATTATACCAAAAATGTAGGCCTGTCCATTTGTTTTAATGTTTCTGGAAAATGTGAATTTTAAAAAGTTGAATATATAGCGCTCTCCTAAGTCGTTTTGGCATACACTTTTCCAACATCGATAACTAACATTAACATAAACTTTATATTTCTAAAAGAAAATAACTGTAAAAAAAAATTTTCATTTTGTAGCGGGAATGAAAATACGCCTTTTTTGTTGTTGTAACAAAACACTTAATAACACACAAATTTAAGGTGTCCGTTTTAACCCAAGTGATTTGAATGCCTTTTCTTAAAAGCTTAAATGCCAGTAATTGTTCATGTAAAATGTGCAAGAAATGTTTGTAAGACCCTGTTGTCTGTAGACATCATTTATACATGTCTGTAATTTCTCTTTAAATTAACTTTATTTTAAGGATGTGTCGGAATAGGATCCGTTGGTATACCCACATTTAACTTTAAAATACACAACTTTATAAGTTACGCCAGAACATGTACGCCGCGCGCCTGGAATGTGAAAACACGTTATAAGTTAAAAAAAAAAAAAAAGAAAAAAAAGTGAACTCTCGTTAATACCTCAATTTAGAAGAAAGTCTGAATAAATTGACAATTAATTTATAGCCGTCTGTTGGCATGTAGCTAGAGTATATTTTCTCCCGGTAACCGCAAGTATGGCATTCTGACGGTGAGCTGCTATTGCCTTTTGACTGATGATAAATAGGACAGTTTTCGCTATTAATTTTATTTGCTGTCGTTTCTCATTGTTTAGTACCTACTACTGCTTCGTATGAAGGTGCACGCTACTAGGATAGGCTGAGACCATTTACAGTACAGAACACTTAACTAAATGAAATGCTGGTGTGATTTTAAACTAATTCTATGTTTAATTGATATGGTGTAATTTACAATAATTTTCGGTTGACTTTATATTTCTGTTATTCCCGACTAAGGAAAAGCTCATAAGCCTTTTTAGCTTAAATTGTATTTAAGTGTTGAGATCTCTCAGATTGCTCATAGCATTTTGTTTTAATGAAAACCGTTTAGTTCGAAGTTACAGGTTGCTCTTTAGTAGCCAGAATAACTCTCTTCTATCTTCTCTCAAATGCTAAAAATGCTTCACTCAAATTTTAACAAGTGCTACGAAACATTTGATCACTATAGAAAATATGTTTATTTTGGTAGATGCTTATGGCAAATAATAAATGTGTCACCTTATTTTTAAATGTGTGCTGTTAATTAAAAAAAATGTAATTACAAATATTACTAAATGTTGAATTGAAATATCATTGTATGATATATATATTTGTTCTGGATTAGTTTTTGTTGGAAGATTCGTGCTTTAGATCTCTTTTACAAAGCAGTTCTCTTTACAAGTGAAATTCCACTCATGCAGTCTGTGGCTGAACAATGCAGACCCTTAACCAGAGATTCTGAGGCCCGGCCACACAACCAGCGCAGATTCATTTATTAGAAAATGGAGAGAGAACCCTGTGAAACTGCGCGAGATTACTGCAGGATGTCTCGGAATGCCGTTTAAATACTGTGTGATTTGACGAAGGACGCGCAGGTAGGAGAAATAAGCAAACTCTAAACGCAGGGAAGTTTTAACAACTGCCTTCTTAAGGAAATAAACTAACATTTTTGATGTGAAAAAATCTCAGTTTTGGAAATGGTATGAAGATAGATCATGTTTAAAAATGCCAGCTTTGCACCTCTGCTGTTTCCGCATGTGCACACAGCTGAACCTGCCAGAGCCCTGTTTCTTTGTAAAATGTTTTTTTCCCCTTTTTTCTGCCCCCCCCCCCCCTTCTCAGCGTCCTGTTGTTTCATAGCAGTAAGACCCTCGGTGGCTATTTTTCCCTCTTTTTCCGTGTTGCTTTTTCCTGTTCCAGTCGGTTCTGTGAGTCTTTTTTTTCTTAGTGTCATTTTAGAGGAATCCTATGGTGCCGTTTGAAAGCTAATAGGAAAAGTGACATGATTTATTTATGAGGAACTTGAAGTTAAAGTGTGATGATACACTTGTGTGTTTGCATTTCAGCTGGGGCAATAGAGAGCTTGTGGGGGGGGGGGTCATAATGAGACTCCTTGTCCACCTGGCCCTGGGGCCCGGAGTGGGGTTTGGGCTGTGTAGAACGGTGATCAGAAATACATCCTTTTTTGACGTTTTACTCTGAAGGAGGGCTTTTTGTGGATCGAGTTTATCTTGGTTTGATCAAAACCCGCCGGTAATCTCACCAAGGATGCTTTCCGCTCAAGTGGTTACCTGTAGGACTGCCGTGTGTGTGTGTGTGTGTGTGTGTGTGTGTGCTCGCGTGTGTGCACACATCTGTCTGTGTGTTTGAGTGTATGTGTGTGTGAGTGTGTGTGCTCGCGTGTGTGCGCACACCTGTCTGTGTGTTTGAGTGTGTGTGTGTGTGTGTCTGCACGTGTGTTTGTGTGCACTCTAATTTCAAATGAGGTCCTGTCAAGTGAAGTGGACTATAGCTCTGAGATTATAATATCCAAGCGGGTTATAGTGAATAGTCTGTAAAGGACAGCGTTCTTCTATTACCTGTTATACCATTAAACACTTAAATATATCATTCCAAAAACGATATTGAAAATAGGATGAGTGCATTTTCCGGACAAAAGTGTTTTTGAAGAGTAATATAAACCCATCTGTAAATGAAGTTGTTTCATGTAGGATTTGACAGATATGGTGTGATGTGATGCGTTCTCAAATTAAAAGTACTCAAATGAAAAATACAAGTTGGTGTAGTTTGAAATTAAAAGTGTAAAATTGAAAAGTTTTTTGAGAATTGGGGGGAAAAAATGTGGTCTCACGTGTATTTCCATGAATTCCTGGACTTTGTGAAGCTCAGTCACTTTGCCAGAATTGACAATTAAACATGTGGTTTTAATTGGACGTGTTATTTTGGAACTTGGAAGCTGAATATTTTGTGAATAATAAATTGCGCAGGTTTTCGACAGCGAGTCTGTTTTTATTACTGATGCACCAGCCGAGTCATTTTCCCTCAAAAATCATGAACCTTAAAGACTGCGGCACACGCATGAAGATAATTAAGCTTTATTACCAAACCGGCGTCTTAATCTGAGATGGGGAGGGAAGACCCCCCCCCCTCACTCCCTCCCCGGTTAAAAGACAGGAAAAATAAAGAAAGATGTGATTTAGGAAGTATAATTAATCCTGCTTTTTTTAAGGTAATTTTTTTGTGAGGGCTGGAAGGAGAGATTTCTGTGGGCAGGGTGGCGGCAGGGGGCTGGTCTGCCGGTTCGGGTGCCCCCGCGTTTCGGCAGAAGCCCCGCGTTTCGGCAGAAGCTCCACGGACGGCGGACGGCTCGCTGCCTCTCCTCCCGCTGACGCTGAGGCGTCTCGAACAGCGGTCTGAGGCGCGCTTCTGTCACATGGCGATGCACAGTTACTGAAATAAAACTAGCCTGTAGAGTTAACTAAAGGCCAGAGAAAGTGAGAGATTTTTCTTTTGGGTGGGGGTGGGGGGTGTGTGTGTCTCTGTTTGTTTTTGGGGTGTGGGTGGCAGGAAGCTTGGGCAGGCGTTAGCGGAGAGTGTTACCCCCCCCACCCCCCGCCCCCCCATGCTGAGAGGTGCTGAATGTCTCCTGGTCTGGCCCTGCGTTTGGAGAGAGGGAAGGAAAAGCCTATTTCCGATGAGCTGGTGGGGGGGCCAGCCCGGGGGGGCCAGCGAGAGGGGGGGGGGGAGTTAAGGGCGTCGCTCGTTATTCCCCGTGTTCGTTAGCTGCTCGTCCCGGCCCTTGCTCTACGGCCCGTGTGGAGTGGCCCTCGGTGCGCACTGAGCTGGGGCCGACCGCCAGGTCCTATCTGCGTAGCCGCCCGCCCGCCCGCCCGCCCGCCCGCCCGCCCGCCTGCCCGCCCGCGCTCGCCCGCCCGCCGCCCGCCGCCCGCTGCCGCCCGCTGCCGCCTCCGTCGTCCTCGTCCGTCCGTCCGTCCGTCCGTCCGCCCCGCCCGCCCGCCCCCGCCGCCCGCCCCCGCCCGCCCGCCCCCGTCTCCGTCCGTCGTCTGTCTGTAATCCATGCACTGTCGTACCAGAAGCCTATTAAACCCCCCGCTGGTACCTGTGACCCCCCCCCCCTCCCCGGCGCTTTGGTAAGGAACTCCTCCATCTGAGTTGATTTGGCAGTAATCAATGCGGAGTCTGAGACGCTGTCTTCAGGGATGGCATCTACAGTCATAAAGCGCCCCCCCCCCCCGCTCTCTCCCCCCCCCCCACCCGCTCCCCCGCTCACAAACGCTCACCCGCGGGCTTCTGCTAGCTCTGCATTCTCCCTGACAGCTGTATTTGTGCTATGGATTTTCCTTCAAACCCCCCCCCCCCCCCCCCCATCCTGAGGTCTTCATAACATGGCTTTTGTATATTTTAAAACCCCAGTAAAAGATTGACAGCCTAACACAACTATCAACAAGGGATCTTGGGAGAAGATATTGGCAAAGGCTTGCTTTAAAAAATATATATATTTAAATAAATAAATCGGACAAAAGTTTTCTGCGGGTCTTAGTTCGTTCATAAAAAATAAAATAAAAAAGCTGTAGACGAGCAGATGACAGGCGTAGAGCTGAGAGATTTTAAATGGAACTTCACATCCTGTGAGAACTCGCCAGCATCGGGAAACAGGAAGTACACGTCGGGCTGCGTCTTTATGCGCTCTGACTCTTATGCGCAGTTATGGCGGGGGGGGGGCGGGTGGTTTAGGTCGAGTAGGTGAAAGTGGTCACAGGTGACATTTGTGCTGTAACACAGGAATCCCCACCATGTCCAAAGAAACGGGAAACGATTACAAAAATTTTTTCTCTCTCTCTCTCCAATCCTGTGAGGAGAAACCTTTTTTTCCTCTTGCTGTATGTGCAGAACACTACCTGCTCTTCCACTATTGATTAATTACTCTTATTTTTGGAGCGTTGGGTGGGGGGGGGGGGGGTGGCAGCTTGGCCAGTTGTGCTGTACCCTGAACGGTCTTTAAGCTCTAAGCTGTGAGAGGTAATGAGAGCGCTCCGGAGAGACTCCGACCTCTCCGCTGTACTCCAGGATAAACCCCTCATCCCGCCGGCCGGCCGTGTGACTAATAACCATAGAAACGCATCTCATTTCATTTAGTAATCCGCAAAGTATCAGCGGAATACAGAATATTGGTTTCTTTTATGGTATTAGTAATGGCTAACAAGGGATGCCGACTTAAGGCATTTGCATTGGAAGCGGGCAGATATGATACACGGTCCTGTGGCAGTGTAAACCAAAATCACTCTCCGTTATATACTTCTACTTAAGTTTTTTTTTTTGCACATGATGTGAGGTTATTGAGGAAGGGAATTTGGTCATATTGTGCTTAACCATTTGGGGGGGGGGTGCACTGGCTGTGCTGTGTGCTTCTGGGTAATATCTCTGGGCTTGCGGTGTTTTAAGAGCATGGGGGGAGTCAGGGGAGATGGCTCTCCACAGTTCAGTTTCAATCTCTGCAGAGAGGCTCTTTTTGAGAAGTTCCTTTCTGTGCTCTTTTTTTTGGTGGAGGTGTGCTGTGTACCTGTCTGAGAGAGAGAGAGGGGGAGAGAGAGAGGGAGAGAGAGACGAAGCTGGGGGGTCACGGCCTGTCCAGTGTTCTTCATGTCCATTGATCAGCTGCCAGATCCTGAGCTGTTTGTCCAATAGGATGAGGTTTGAGCTCAGTGAGCTTGTGAGCTGTTTGTCCAATCGGATGAGGTTTGAGCTCAGTGAGCTTGTGAGC
Organism: Anguilla rostrata; assembly: GCF_018555375.3. Lineage (NCBI taxonomy): Eukaryota > Metazoa > Chordata > Actinopteri > Anguilliformes > Anguillidae > Anguilla > Anguilla rostrata. The sequence continues at coordinate 41,223,372 of NC_057945.1, read as the reverse complement.
TGTTTGTCCAATCAGATGAGGTTTGAGCTCAGTGAGCTTGTGAGCTGTTTGTCCAATCAGATGAGGGTTGAGATCAGTGAGCTTGTGAGCTGTTTGTCCAATCGGATGAGGTTTGAGCTCAGTGGAAACGCTTTATTAGTCTGGACAGTGGACATGTCTGTAGTGCCTCAACGCAAAAGTCTGCAACCTTACCAGTGTTCTTATATCTGATGGCATCGTCACAGAATTTTAAAGAGACCGTTAATGATGTTCCACCATTAGAGCAAACACTGCTCAGTCTTATGCTTCAGTACAAATCAATTCCTTCAGATCCCTTGCAAATAGTTTGAAATATCAAACTTAAAATGTTGTATGTTTACTTAAAAAAAAAAAAAAAAAAAAAAAAAAAACAACATGCAGGGATAGATAAAATATGAAATATGTAAATTAATGCAAATAATATGTAACTAAGCCAAAAAGTTTCAAAGGAAACTGAAACGAAATTATAGCAAACTATTTTGTAAATTCATTTAAAAACATTACTCCTACTGGATTGCCTCATAACTTAACATTACATTTTAAATTTAATAATGAAAAAAAAATTATATAAGTTTTTACAATCAAATTCTATACATTTAGACTAATTTTAAATGCTATGTCATAAAAAAGGAATGGAATGGATTTTAGTATAGTCATTTTTATGAAGGTGTGTGTGGTGATTTGGTGTTTTAGCCAGATTCTGTGTGTGTGGTGAATTGGTGTTTTTTTGCCGGAGACTGTGTGTGTGTGTTTGTGTGTGTGTGTGTGTGTGGTGATTTGGTGATTTTTTTCGGGGACAGTGTGTGTGGTGATTTGGTGATTTTTGCCAGAGACTGTGTGTGTGTGTGTGTGTGTGTGTGGTGATTTGGTGATTTTTTTCGGGGACAGTGTGTGTGGTGATTTGGTGATTTTTGCCAGAGACTGTGTGTGTGTGTGTGTGTGTGTGTGTGTGGTGATTTGGTGATTTTTTTCGGGGACAGTGTGTGTGGTGATTTGGTGATTTTTGCCGTTGGGTAACGTTGGCTTTTGCTCTCTGGCTGTGGGCTGCATTGTGTGTCATTGTTGACCAGGAGACATCTGCCACTATATTATCCACAGCTGTTATCTGAATAATTGTGTAATCCCCCCCCATCCTCCCCCAGCTTCAGCAGCAGAAGTCTGGGGCTGCGCTTTCTTCCCCCGGTGGCGCAGGTCTGTGGGGGGGGGGGGTTTGGTGCTCCCAGTTTGCTGGTCTGTGGGGGGGGTGGGTTTGGTGCTCCCAGTTTGCTGGTCTGTGGGGGGGGGGTGGATTTGGTGCTCCCAGTTTGCTGGTCTGTGGGGGGGTTTGCGCGGGGATCTGTGGGGTGGGGAGCAGTGATCTCGGCCCCCCCGGTTGCTGGAAGCGCCTGACATTTGTAAAAGGATTTGAAATGTGCGGCCGTCTTTCTGAGGAAATGAAACTGCCCCCCCCCGCCAACCCCCCCCCCCCAAACCTGCTTGGATTACCGCTCTCCTCTGGACTCCTCTGGAGGAGTGAATTAACCGTTTTTAAGGGTGTGTGAGTGTGTGTGTGTGTGTCTGTCTGTGTGTGTATGTGTGTGTGTGTGTGTGCTTGTGTGTGTGTGGGGGGGGGGGGGGGGGGGTGTGTGTGTGTGTGTGAGAGTGTGTGTGAGTGTGAGTGTGAGGTGAGTGTGAGTGTGTGGGGGGGGTGTGTGTGTGTGTGTGTGTGTGGGGGGGGGGTGTGTGTGTGTGTGTGTGTGTGTGTGTGTGTGTGTGTGTGGGGGGTGTGTGTGTGTGGGGGTGTGTGTGTGTGTGTGGGGGGGTGTGTGTGTGTGTGTGTGTGTGTATGGCGTGTGTGAGTGTTGGTGTGTGTGTGTGTGTGGGTGGGGGGTGTGTGTGTGTGTGTGTGGGGGGGGTGTGTGTGTGTGTGTGTGTGTGTGTGTGTGGTGTGTGTGTGTGTGGGGTGTGTGTGTGTGGGGGGGTGTGTGTGTGTGTGTGTGTGTGTGTGTGGTGTGTGTGTGTGTGTGTGTGTGTGTGTGTGTGTGTGTGTGTGTGTGTGTGGGTGGGGTGTGTTGTGTGTGTGTGGGTGTGTGTGTGTGTGTTGTGTGGGGGTGTGTGTGGTGTGTGGTGGTGTGTGTGTGTGTGTGTGTGTGTGTGTGTGTGTGTTTTGAGTGTTGAGTGAGTGTGTGTGTGTGTGTGTGTGTGTGTGGTGTGTGTGTGTGTGTGTGTGTGTGAGTGTGTGTGTGTGTGTGTGTGTGTGTGTGTGTGCTTTGAAGCCTCTTGTTTAAAGCATGCCGAGTCCAAGGAGAACCCAGTAAGAGCCCCACACCCTGCCTGTGATGAGATTAAGCGGCCTGCGTATCCTCTATACGCCATGCAGTGTGTGTGTGTGTGTGTGTGTTTTCGTTTTCAGAGGGAAATATAGGAGGAAGACCTGTTTGTATCGGGGTTTATACTGTGTGACAATGCCTTTATTAATGAGCATAATATCTCTCTTTTTTCCTTGCTTTTAAAGGCACTTTCTTTGCTTCTGTCTGCTTGTCCTCACACACAAACCCGCCGATGTCGGCGCTACGTACCGTATTGCAGAAAAACTATCGGCCGGTTCCTCGTGCTCTCTGGTTGTGTAGTTTAGCGCGTTGGGTGAAGTTCCACAGGTGTAGGTGTGCGGGGGGCTTTTCCAGGTTCTGTCACGGGAGATGCATTTGATTTCTTTAAAGGTGAAGTGGGGGGGTGTTTTTGACAGTTCCCAGCCCTGCTCTGATTATCCAGCCCCTCGCGCTCCCCCTTCCCCCGGCCGTGCAGAGAGACGTCAGCGCAGCTTCTCTCTCGTATTTGTCGCGTTCCTCGCTGGGCCGGGAGGAGGGTTAGGGTTAGGGTTAGGGCCGGGAGGAGGGTTAGGGTTAGGGTTAGGGTTAGGGTTAGGGTTAGGGTTAGGTTAAGGAGAGGGTAGGAGGTAGGGTAGGGTAGGGTTAGGCAGGTTCAGCGGCAGGCTAGCCGGCTAGGGTTAGTCAGCGTACGCTACGGTAGCTTAGCCAGGTAGGTCGTAGAGGTAGGTTAGGGTAGGCGTTAGCTAGGCTTAGGGTAGGTTAGGTAGGCTAGGGTCGGGCCGGGAGGGGTTAGGGTTAGGGCGAGGAGGTTAGGTTAGAGGGTTAGGGTTAGGGTCAGGAGGGCCGCAGTTCCCCTGGAGCTGGATCGGCTCGCTTGGGCTGACCCATCATTTCTCATATTATTTTGCTGGGTTAATTTTTCCTCAGATTGAGATTCCAGAAACTTCCGCGCACACACACACACACACACACACACACTCACACACGCACATACACACACACACACACACACATACACACACACACTCTCACACACACACACTCACACACACACACACTCACACACACACACACACACACACACACACACACACACACACACACTCACACACACACACACACACACACACGCTCACACACACACACACACACACACACACAGTACCGTACTGGTCTTTTCCCTGCCTTGTCCGTCACCAGCAGGACCGCAGCTCAGAGGCTGAACAGGTGCTTTTACTGCAGGAGACGCACCGTAAATCAGAGCCCCCCCTTCAGCGAGTGCCCCCCCCCCATCCCTGAGCCTGAGGGGGGGAAAAGAGCTCAATACTTTGGGTAAAATAGTACAAAAAACATTTTAATTTTAGTGCCTCAAAATTCATGGTCAAGCATGTGGAGACATACATTTATGTGTGTGTGTGTGTGTGTGTGTGCACGTCCGTGCGTTATATTTTTTGCTATTCTTTAAAAAAAAATTTTTTTTAGCTGAAACGACTTTGCTTTTTATTTTAAGTTTAAATCAGTTTTTCTGTTTTTCTGTAAATGTACCAAATTTTCTGAACTCAAAATTAGAACCGTCTCAGAGGGGAAAAACAAGTCTGGGCAAAAATGTTATTTTGATTTATGAATCGTGAATGCTGGTTAATAAAAAGTAATCAAGGAAATATTCTAATTTTGGAATATATTCATGTGTTGTTCTAGCATTCTCATTGAGAAAAAAAATTCAGGTTTCTCAGAAAACCTGGACAAACTACTCTGGAAATATTACTGTTAATTCACTGCTTTATGTGCAATGACAGAGTGCGTATTTTTAAGTCACAATGTAGTATGAGGAGGGCTTGACGTATCTGTTAAATAATTCAAATGATTGAAATGCTTCAATTGAGCTCCACGCTTTAATTTACAGTTTCAGCTTCTCTTTTCGACGCCGTCTCTGCCTTCAGTAACGTGTGTGTTTCTCCTGCCAGGAGCTCACTGCTGAACTGAGGTAGGCAACAAAAAAATGTGGGAGCTTTGATTGGAAAGTCTGGAACGTTACGACTGTTTAACAGATTCAGACATCCTTTTTCTCTCTGTCTTTCTTTCTTTTTCATTTTTTTTTCCAGAATTTCTTTTGAAGTATTTACAATCTGCTAGTAATGGAGAAAACACAAATGTAGCTTTGCTTCAAGGACTAAGGACATTTATTATGAGCTTTAAGGAAAGCCATTGACTCTTGGCAAAACGGGCTTCACAATGGCAGCAAAATCCCAGAGATTTGAGTCGTACGAGAGGGCTGTGAAGGTCACTTATTTTATGCAGTCTATCACTAATTTTCTGTTTCTTGGTTTAACTTATATAAAAAGCAGGGGGTGGGGGTGGGACGCATTTATTGAAAATGTGCCATCCTTCACGGGAGAGAGAGAGAGAGAGACGCATGCATGTCGGCAAGCGTTTTTCTCGGCTTTTAAAAATAAAATGAAAACTTTTTGAAAGCTTGGTGTGAGGAGCGTCTCCTGGGCAGAGTGCTGAAGAGCCGTGTGGCTGCGGTTTGGTTCTGTGTCCGTGTGCGGTGTCACCGCTCACACGCAGGGGTGCGGTTTGGTTCTGTGTCCGTGTGCGGTGTCACCGCTCACACGCAGGGGTGCGGTTTGGTTCTGTGTCCGTGTGCGGTGTCACCGCTCACACGCAGGGGTGCGGTTTGGTTCTGTCTCCGTGTGCGGTGTTGCCGCTCACACGTGGGGGTGCGGTTTGGTTCCGTTTGCGTGTGCGGTATCACCGCTCACATGCAGGGGTGCGGTTTGGTTCTGTTTGCGTGTGCGGTGTCACCGTTGGCCCCGGTGTGGCTCTGTCTGTCGGACGGTCTCTAGCAGGGACACCGCGACTCATTTCAGAAACACAGCCCTGACTTCTCCCTGAAACGCTCTTCATCCCGCCTCAGACAGAATTAGCCGCCCCGGTGGAAGATCGTTTTTCAGTGGCTCAACGCTGTGGTTTGTGACTTCCCTTCCTTCATTAACATATCGTCAGAACGAAACCACGCCGAAGAAATTTGTCGGTAAATGCAATCGGGCGCTTTTTTGTTTTTTTTATTTTAAAAAATGATCAGTTTTTTATTTTTTATTTTTTTTTATACCAGTTTTTACCCAGGATGCAAGAGTTCAAGTTGGACCCAGAGGGCATGTTCCCTGTTCTGTCTAACCTCATATTCATTAGCCCAACAGGGACTGAGGGGGAAAAGGTGTCATTTAGCTCCTAAATTTGAATTTTTTTCTCCTCGGGTTTTCGCTGGCTCTCCCCCCACAGGGTTAATTGTGGGGGAAACTGATCTTTTGTAGTAATTGTGGCTGAGAGAGTAAACCCCTGCTGTGCTCCTGACGGGTCCGGGGGGGGGGGACCCCCCAGGGGAATGTCCGCATTAAAAGGGCCGTGGCTGTGATTGATTGCCAGGCTGGGTCTTCCGCAGTGCCGTCGCTGGTACCCCAAACTCTCCCTAAACGGGGGTGCCCCGAACGCTCCCTAAATGGGGGTACCCCAGACGCTCCCTAAATGGGGGTGCCCCAAACGCTCCCTAAATGGGGGTACCCCAGACGCTCCCTAAATGGGGGTGCCCCAAACGCTGCGTAGATGGGCTAATCGGGGTAATGGACAGCTCCCCTGTCGTGCTGCGCTGGGGTACACGCAGCCTCTCAGCGGCTGGAGCCCACAGATACCACACGGTTCTGCAGGGTTCTGCAGGGTTCTGTACGGTTCTGCAGGGTTCTGCACGGTTCTGCGTGGTTCTGCAGGGTTCTGTATGGTTCTGTACGGTTCTGTGGTTCTACATGGCTCTGC
>NC_057945.1:41157235-41212235 GCF_018555375.3 Anguilla rostrata | reverse complement strand
TGCTCTCGAGATCGTGACTGTTGCAGAAAGGTTTGGATAAGGGGTGGGGGTGGGGTGGTATCCTAAAAAACATCCCTTCTTGAGTTGGGCTCGATTTTTAAACATGTTTTTTTCCTGTGGCCGCCCTCGTGCTGATGTGCCGGAGCAGGTCTCACCTGATTGGCTGAGACAGGCGTGCTGGGGTAATTACTGTGGCCCCCGGTCGCTGCTCTCCGGCCTGAACTTCTCTGGCACAGAAAACTGCCGTATGGAGAACAGCCCAAAAACAATGAGTGCTAATGAGAGAGCAGAAAAACCCCCCATAAAGAGGAGCGCCTAACACCCCCCCCACCTGCCCCCCCCACCCCCCCCCCCCCCCCAGCCGCATAAAGAGGAGCGCATAACACCCCCCCCCCCACGCCCCCACCCCCCCAGCCGCATAAAGAGGAGCGCATAACACCCCACCTGCCCCCCCCAGCCAAAAAGCAAACATTGGGCTGGACGAGGCTGCTTAGCTCTGTCTTGCTTGCCCAATCTTCACTGCTGAAATTACCCAGAGTCACTCAGCTGTGAATTGATCACATGGCCGATTCCAGAACCCCCCCCCCCCCCCCACGGCCAAACAATGAGGGGAGGGGGGCGTGATTGACAGGGCGGCCGAACCCACGGCTGGTCCCACTTCCCCACGTCCCAAACATTATGGTTTTGGAGGGTGCGACGGGATAAAAAGAAAAAGAAAAAAAGGAACGTGTGCAGAGGAAAAAAGGGAGAGAAATGGAGGGTTGTTTACTTGGCCATCCAGGCAAAGCTGAAGTGACAAGCTGCCCTGCGTGTACCGCCAACCCTGCGTGTACCGCCCTGCGTGTACCGCCCTGCGTGTACCGCCAACCCTGCGTGCACCGCCAACCCTGTGTGTACCGCCAGCCCTGCGTGTACCGCCAACCCTGCGTGCACCGCCCTGCGTGTACCGCCAACCCTGCGTGCACCGCCCTGCGTGTACCGCCAACCCTGCGTGCACCGCCAACCCTGCGTGTACCGCCAACCCTGCGTGCACCGCCCTGCGTGCACCACCCTGTGTGTACCGCCAACCCTGCGTGCACCGCCCTGCGTGTACCGCCAACCCTGCGTGCACCGCCAACCCTGCGTGCACCGCCCTGCGTGCACCGCCACCCTGCGTGTACCGCCAACCCTGCGTGCACCGCCCTGCGTGTACCGCCAACCCTGCGTGCACCGCCCTGCGTGTACCGCCAACCCTGCGTGCACCGCCCTGCGTGTACCGCCAACCCTGCGTGTACCGCCAACCCTGCGTGCACCGCCAACCCTGCGTGCACCGCCCTGCGTGTACCGCCAACCCTGCGTGCACCGCCCTGCGTGTACCGCCAACCCTGCGTGCACCGCCCTGCGTGTACATGTAGCCATGTAGCGCTACATGGCGCTACGCGGGCCGGTGCTACATGGCGCTACGCGGGGCGGTGCTACATGGCGCTACGCCGGGCGGCGCTACATGGCGGTACACGGCGCTACATGGCGCTACGCGGTGCGGCGCTACATGGCGCTACGCGGGGCGGTGCTACATGGCGCTACGCCGGGCGGCGCTACATGGCGCTACGCGGGGCGGTGCTACACGGGGCGGGGCATGTCACTCGGGTTAAGGGCCCGGTTCACTCTCCCGCGCTCCACGGAGACACACGTGTCCTGCCTCTCACATGGTAATGGGGCCCTCCTCTCCTCCACGCCAGCGTGCGGAGCGCTTGAAACCAGCGCCGCGGCGTCGGGGGGGCAGAGGTGAATATTCCCAACATTTCTCCAACTTTCTCCCGTGAATAAAAAGGTTGGGGGGCTTTGCGCTTTTTCCTGGAACTGAAAGCGTTTTCTAAACGGGGTCAAGTTCCTGGTTAGAGGGAGCAGCGGGGGCTTCATGGAAATTACAGTCTGCCTTGTACCCCCCCCCATCCTGAATATATATATTTGAATGGTTTGCAGGTTTTAATAGATTTATATACATTTGATTAAAGCCATTCAGAACGCCCGCAGATTTATATGCTAGTGACCATGAGCTCTTTTTTCCACACTGAAACGTGCAGACACAGAATCACATTTACAGACTTCTATTACACACACACACACACACACACACTCTCTCACACATGCACACTAGGGCTGGGCGATATGGTCAAAATCAAATATGATATTTTTGACCAAATACCTCAATATTGATATTGTAATGATATTGCGGGGATGACTATTGGTACTTTCACAAAATGACACAATGAGATTTTTGATAAATAATCATCAGTAATGCCTATGTAATAACTAAGTGGGTAAAGGCAAATAATAGAACAGCTAGAACAGTCAGGTAAATTCAGAAAATGACATCACTTTACTGTAATGCTGCCTTTAAAACCAGGAAAAGACAACACTTATGATCACGATATTACGATATACAAAATCCCAGACAATGTGTAGTCTCATGTCACGATATCGATATATTGCCCAGCCCTAACACACACACTCTCTCTCCACACACACACACACACACACACACACACACACTTACCACATCACACACACCTCATCTCCACACACACACACACACACATCATACACACACACTCTACCACAACCTCTCTCCCACACAACACACACACACAACACACACACATATCACATACTCCACACACACACACACATATACATACACACACATTTACATACACACACACATACACACACACACACACACACACACACACACACACACATTTACATACGACACACTCACACTCATGCACACACACACACACACACACACACACACACACACTTACATACACACACTCACACTCATGCACACACACACACACACACACACACACGCTGGATCATGCACCTATTTACAAATGCAGTAACCTCTGCTGCGGCCCTGTCCCTCTGATAGGTTTACTGCTGCTGTGAATGTCTGTTCAGTGCTGATGAATTACAAAGAAAATGAATATTCATTACGTGCTGAGTGGCTGTGTAAGTGGCTTGGTTTGTATTGATTATTATGTGTTATTTAAGTACCTTTTATATCATTCAGAGAAGTTAAGGACCCCACCCTCTATGCGCCCCCTTTTCTCTTTAATCTGGAGTCATTTGAATGGAAAATGGAGCTTTTATGTGTGGGGATGATTGGGCTCTTCACTCAGCCGGCCGCTGTGTTATCTCCACACTGTGGTCGCTTAAACAAAGGTAAAGTTTGCACTTTCTTTACCGCGTAGTTTTGATGCAGAATTTTGTGTTTTGAATGTGCAAAATGAGATGTGAGGGTCAGGGCGGCCGGGGTGTCTGAGATTATAAAAGAGACACATTCTTTTTTTTTTTTTTTTTGTTAAAAGATTTTTTTTTCCTCTGCTTGAATGAAAATGAGGGAAGCTTTGCCCCTTTGTCTGCTTTTGATGAGGCATTGTGCAGATTTAATGTTGTGCGTTAACCTCTGTGCGTTCCGTGGAGTTTTAGCACATGTCCGAGTTCACAGGCATTCCTTGTGGAACTTAAAGAAAATTGTATTGCTGGAATAAAAATAAAAAACAGACCATCAAGTTTTCTGCTTGATGAGCTGTGTAGATTTTTTAAATAGAACAGATATACTAAGCTTATAAAATCATTGTTTTTGTTTCTGATGAGTATCGCACTGTTTTAAAACCACAGAGAAGCTTTATAAGAAAAAAAGTGAGAAAGTGGTTCTTAGCAGAAGGTGTCCTGCTGAACGCGCACCACTGCAGAGAATTTGGGGGGAACCGGAGTCTTTATTGAAAGCAGATGGACTGATTGAGATTTTTACTTTGGGGGGGGGTGGGGGGGGGGGGGCTACTGATGTACACAGTGGCAATATGAGAGGGGAAGAATTTAACATTATGAAGCAGTCAGAGGGCACTAACAAACTGATACAGATAATTAAGGCAGAAATATGATTGTGTGTGTTTGTGTGCATGTGGGTGTGTGTGTGTGTGTGTGTGAATGTGTGTGCGTGTGTGAGTGTGTGTGTGAATGTAAAATCATGAATATCTCAATATCGCATCGCATTAATGTGACAGTTCATTAATATTGCTGTTATTGATATGATATTGTTATGTATTTCCTATGGTGTTCATTAATGTGATATTATTATTTCATTAATGCGGTGTTCATTAATGTTTGCGGCCCATCTGCAGTAATGAGCTGGACTGGAGCGATAGCATCTTTACGTGCTCTTTAATTGAGGCCTGAGGTAGTGACACTGCAGCCCTCCGTAAACGTGCCCCCCCCCCCCCCCACCGTGGCTCCGGGGGCCCCTGCATGTGGGGGGCTGTGGAGGTAAAGGGGGTAAAAGTTCACCCTCGCTGCGGCTCAATCGGGGGGTGGGGGGGGCGCGTCGGTACGCAGTGGAACGGGGCGACCCGGGCCACATGCTATTTTAATAAACGCTCCGCTGACGGGACTAGGGGGCGAGTAGCCCCTCCCACTGCCCCCCCAAAAAAAACAAAATGGGGGGGGAAGGGTCGCGTCGCACCCGCGACTGTTCAGGACCCGGCAGGGAAGTGAGTGACAGGAGGAGGGGAGGGGGGGCATTGGAACGGTCTCCGTGGCGACTCCGCGTGCGCGCCACCCTCCCCCCCCCCCCCCCGCCCGTTTAACGAGCCCAAGCTTTTATTTTCCGTGCCTTTTTAATTGGGTGTGCTCTCGTTTCCAGTGGCTCATAAACGTCTTATCGTGGGGGGAGCGGGGCGCTGCTGCGGGCCGGGCTAGTTAAAGCCTGGAGTGAATTAAAGCTATCTGTGGGTTTGGACATGACACAATGAAGCAGGCACACCTATTTTTACCCATGCGATAGCTGTGAGCCAGACAGAGGCTCAAACATGCTATCTATTAATTAGTTTCCCTTTGAGTGGGGCCCTCTTCCGCCCGCTCGCTCGTGTCATCTCCCCCGTCAGTCCCGCTCCTCTCCTCTTTCATGTCGGTTGTTGCTTTTGTTCCCGGTTAAATAGCTGTGGGAAAAAGAAAAAAAAATAAGGAGTTGTCAAAAAAAAAAAGAAAAGTGGGAATTAATACTGGAACAAAGCGCAGTAAATAAGGCCGGCAGAGGCGTTGTTTTATTTACTCTACTTATTTATTTATTTCATTTATTAAATTTTTGTTTAGGAAGCGGTGTGCTACCATCATACAAATGATCATGTTTCACTCCGAGATGCGCCCGATTTGGAATTAATTAGAAAAGCAGCATTCTCGCTCCCAGGGATTTTCCATTTGTTCATTAGCTATTTTAATAGCTAATTACTGTGTGGGAGAGTGTTAATTGGAATTCTTTTAGATGATATGAACTTTTCTTCCCCTCTCTGCAAATCCCCCCCTCCCGTTTTAATAGAAAACCAGAATTCCTGATACACTTCAGAGCGTGATAGGAGAAAACTGAGTAAATACAAGTGTTTCTCATCAGTGTCCTGTAAGCTTGTATGTGTGTGTTTGCTTTTGAGTGTGTATGCACGTGTGCAAGTGTTTGTGTGTGTGCGTGCTTGTTTTTGTGTTTGTGTGTGTGTATATATTTGTGTGCATACACTTGTGTATGCGTGTGTTTTTATTTTATTTTATTTTTTTGTGTGCGTGTGTGTGGTGTGTGCTTATTTTTGTGTTTGTGTGTGTGTATATATATTTGTGTGTGTGTGAGAACTTGTATATATGTGTTTTTTTGTTTTATTTTTTGTGTGCATGCGTGTGTGTGTGTGTGATTTTTATTTTATTTTTTGTGCATGTGAATCTGTTTTTGTGTGTGCGGATGTGTGTGTGTGTGTGTTTATACTGTGAGTGTTGAGTCCGTAACGCTGTCTTGAGGCTGTACACACAGAAAGCTCAATTAATTATAGAGGTGTGAGAAATGGACCCGGGCGTGTGTAATTGATTCTGAATGAAGTGTGTTAAACATGGTAATAATGCGGGTAATCGCCCCCTCCCCCACGCCCCCCCCACTGCCGTTTGCCGGGGGATTTTTTGACGTATGAGTCGCCCTTCCCTAACAGGAGGGGTCCCGCCCCCCCAGGGCAGCCGGAGGAGGGGCTTTGCAGGATTAGGAGGACCGGTCAGTGGCGGGACGGTTTTATTTGGAGTTCTGGACATTCTTCAGCGCTGTGGTCATGTGATCATGTGATCATGCTGCTCCCCGGTCTTACTGGCTGCTGCTCAGGCGTTAGAACAAAGACCAGCATGGCTTGGGCAGCACCCAGCCCAGAAGACCATGAGACAGTCAACACTGTGAAAGCACACACACACACACACACACACTCTCTCCCTCTCTCTCTCTCTCTCTCTCTCTCACACACACACACACACACTCTCTCTCTCTCTCGCACACACACACACGCACAAGCACGCGCACACGCACACGCACACGCACACACTCTCTCTCTCTCTCTCTCTCTCTCTCTCTCTCTCACACACGCACACGCGCAATCACACACACACACACACACACACACACACACTGTTACACACTCTCTCTTTCTCTCTCTCACACACTCTCTCTCACACACACACACTCTCTCTTTCTCTCTCACATGCAGTCTCTCTTTCTCTCTCACACACACACACACACACACACACACACACACTCTGCAGAGAGAGCTTGGCGCTCGTTTGGTCAGCTGACTCAGTGGCCAGCAGATTCCAGAGCGAGGAAAGGCAGCTCAGCTCGGAGCGCGCTCACCTGACTGTGGGGCCCGCCTTTACCCACAATCCCCTGCGTGTCTGCTCCCTGTCTGGCCTCTCCCTCTTTGTCAGAATGAAAGTGACGTTTCCTAATCCTCCCTGGCCTCTGACGGGTCCCGGGTTCTGTGAGTGTTCCCTGCCTCCAGGGGCTGAAGAACAGAGAGATTAGAGCCGGTCCCACCGCCGTCGGGCCTGCTGATACTCCAGCAGTTTGCGCTCGGCTCAAAGTCCTGGACACTGACACTGTCATTTTGACTGCCGCACCTCTCTTTGCTGCAACTAAAATCTGTGCTGGGCTGATTTCGCAGCGTTTGTGAATGAGTTTGAGGGGAGGAGTCAACTCCCAGGAATTATAATCCAAAAGTGCAGCTTTCAAAACATAGATTATGTATTTGATCGCAATGGGATGTTGCAGTCAAAGAGTTTGCTTTAATGTGCAAACTATGTGTCTTTCACTTATCCCAGTCTCTTTCCTGTACACGCACATGCGCACATACGCATGCACACACACACACGCACGCACACACAAACACACGCGCGCACACACACACACGTACACACACACGCACACACACACACACACACACACACGTATGTATGAATGCTGCTGTGGCATCTGTAAAGAGCACTTGAGCCGTAAAGATTCCACTGAGGCACGCGGGGGGGGGGGGGGGGGATATCGTCCCGTACCGCCGTCTCCCTATCTCGCCCCAACGGCAGTGTGAGGAGCGGTGGGGAGATCGCTGCGTGGTGCCATGGGGGGGGGGGGGGCGGCGGGGGGGGACGGTGTCGCGCTCGGACAAATTGGCTTCCGCGGGTTCTAACGGCGCTCCTGCGCCTGGACCCCCCCGAGAACAAGAGAGAAATGTGAATTAATAACAATTTAGTCATGGAAATAATTCATGTACATCAGCTTCCACTTCACTGGCCTGTTTATTCCTTTTGCTAAATAAATACACAGAATGCAAATGAAAGACCCTTTTTATTTTAATATGCGTTGAAAAGGGAGGAAATGTCAGTAACAGTGGAGTTAGAACAAAACCAATTAAAATACAGTGAACGTCTCCAGTAAACTAATAAATCAGAAATGATACACGATTAAGCCTTAATTAGACAAGAACATCTATATCCCAACCTGTGGCAAACCCATTTCAGTTTAATTTAGCCTCCCTCAATCTGATTGACTCATTTGCGTTGTGGAGACGGGTTTTGATAAATGAGTATATCTGCGCTCGTCCCTCTCTGCTGCGGCTCCAACACCTCTCCAGTCTCCCTCCGCAAATCACAGCACTTTAACGTGTTGTTGAAAAATAGTTTGTTCTATCTATCCATAAAAATTTACGCTATAAATTTAATAAAATGATATAGAAATGTTTTACGTTTTTAAGTGCTATATTTTATTTTTTAGCGAACCAGTTTTTAATTACCTATATTTTAATTGCTTCTGCTCAGATGACTTTAAGAATACTTAATTTCTGCAAAGCTAATTACGGTTTTAGCTCTCTGTGTTTTTAATGGTTTGATTTTTTTTTTTTGTATCATTTTCATGGACACCGATAAAATTTAAATTTTTATTTTATTTTTAAATTGATTTGATTATTAAAAATGAACAGAATTTTTAGTTTCCAAGGAGTCCACAGTTTGTAATGTTTACAGTAAATGTAACAGTGATATGTACTGTGTAAAAAAGAACTTGTTTTATTTTCTGCATAACTATGCAGTGATGTCGGCACTGTGAAGCTATTTTATTAGCTTGTACTGAGCTGTTCACACTGATGTCCTTAGCGCTGTTGACTGGCACAGACATTGCACTCAATTCCTTGATTTCTAATTTCTTCGATAAAGTGGATTATGTCTAAAAATGAGTTTTCTTTGCACATTTCTAATGTGACACAGTTCTGCTGGTTTCCCAGGAGTGCACCCCCCCGCCCCCCACCCCGCTCAGATACATGTGACTCTTTGACTCGCTGCTGGAGTCTGGAGCAGCCATTTTCTCATGAAGGCTGACGGTCTTTTTTGTGTAAAGGTAAGAATCGGTACTGATGTTAATCCAAGGGTCAGCCCCCCCCCCCCCTCGACTGCCCCCCCCCCCCCCCACCGGGTCCCATGATCCCCTGGGAAAAGTGAGTCTCAGGAGGATTAGGCTGATCCTCAGGATGGTTTCTGTGGACAACATTAAAATCCAGATTTGTCTTTTTAATTAACTGCCCCATTGTATTTACTGTTCCTGTCCACAGTTAAATTGTCTCTCTGCTATGCTTACGGAAGTGCAGTGCTATGTTAACATTAGTGCTGTGCTATACTAATGGAAGTGCAGTGCTATGTTAACATTAGTGCTGTGCTATGCTAACGGAAGTGCAGTGCTATGTTAACATTAGTGCTGTGCTATGCTAACGGAAGTGCAGTGCTGTGCTAATGGAAGTGCAGTGCTATGCTAACAGAAGTGCTGTGCTATGCTAAGCTAATATCCCTTATAAAACTGCAATTTGTGCGCTTACACTGGTAAATTGCGCTGGTTCACGTTCACTGGTAACTATGTGCGGTAACGATGCGCGGTAATGGTGTGCGGTAACATTGTGTGGTAACAGTGTGCAGTAATAGTGTGTGGTAACGGTGTGTGGTAATGGTGCGCGGTAACGGTGCGCGGTAACGGTGCGCGGTAACGATGTGCGGTAACGATGCGCGGTAATGGTGTGCCGTAACGGTATGTGGTAATGGTGTGCGGTAACATTGTGTGGTAACAGTGTGCAGTAACGGTGTGTGGTAATGGTGTGTGGTAACGGTGCGCGGTAACGGTGCGCGGTAACGGTGTGCGGTAACGGTGTGTGGTAACGATGCGCAGTAACAGTGTGCGGTAACGATGTGCGGTAACTGTGCGGTAACGGTGTGCAGTAACGGTATGTGGTAACGTGTGCGGTAACATTGTGTGGTAACGATGCGCGGTAACAGTGTGCGGTAACGATGTGCGGTAACGGTATGTGGTAACGGTGTGCGGTAACATTGTGTGGTAATGGTATGTGGTAACGGTGCACGGTAACAGTGTGTGGTAACGATGCGCGGTAACGATGTGCGGTAACGGTATGTGGTAACGGTGTGCGGTAACATTGTGTGGTAATGGTGCACGGTAACAGTGCATGGTAACGGTGTGCGGTAACGATGCGCAGTAACGGTGAGAGCTGTTTTATAGAGGCTCTGCTCAGAGTCTGCCTCGCTGCTGGAAAGGGCTCGGCACTCAGACGCAGTGAGCTGGGTCCGGCGCACAGGCCTGGAAAAGTGCGTTAGAGATGGTTTTAGAAACGCTGCGGCTTGGCTTTGGGTCAGTTAAAGACTGCTCTTCCACTTGGGGTGTGATTTTAAAAAATGTGTTTTTTTTGGTCTTCAAATCCTGCTCATGAGTGCGTAGCTGTGGTTGACATTACAGTACACCTTACTTAACAAAAGCCAGGATTTGGGGTCACCTCCACTGTTTATTATTTTTTTAACCCCAGCCCCCCCCCCAGCCAATATACCCTCCACTACAGCTGCATCCCACCCAGGATTCGAACCCGCAGCCCTGTCTGGGGTACTTGCAGGGTGAAGCTGTAGGTCTGTGCAGGATCCCAGCATGCTCTCTGCCTCTCTTCCCAAACCCCGGCGCACTTCATCATTCCATTCCGGCTCTCTTTTCCGGCATTCCCGCTGGAGCCCGGTCTGGCGCGGCGTTCCGCAGGCCTGTGATTGGTCAGAAATGCGTGGAGGGCGGCGGGCTGCTGGGGCAGACGGGGCTCAGAGTCGTTACAGTTTGAACAATCCCTTTCTGTGACCTGTGTCTTTATGACTCTTTTGGCACCTGCACCATTTTTCAGCTTTTTGGAAATATAAACAGAGTCAAAATGCCTCCAGATGTTGCCATCTGCATGCACTGCCACCAGAAATCCCAGCAGAGTGCTGTGTGTGTGTGCGTGTGTGTGTGTGTGTGAGAAAGAGAGCTGTGTGTGTGTGTGTACGTGTGTGTGCGTGTGCGCGTGTGTGTGTGAGAAAGAGAGCTGTGTGTGTGTGTTTACGTGTGTGCGTGTGCGTGTGCGCGTGTGTGTGTGAGAGAGAGAGAGCGAGAGAGAGCTGTGTGTGTGTGTGCATGCGTGTGTGTGTGCGTACGTGTCTGTGCGTGTACGTGTACGTGTATATGTGTGTGCATACGTGTGAGTATGTGTGCGCGTGCGCGTGTGTGTGCGCGTGTGTGTGTAGCTTGTGTGCGTACGTGTGTGTGTATGCATGCGTGTGTGTGGGTGCGCGTGTGTGTGTGCGCGTGTGTGTGTAGCTTGTGTGCGTACGTGTGTGTGTATGCATGTGTGTGTGTGGGTGCGCATGCGTGTGTGTGTGTGTGTGTGTCGAGAGCACAGGTGCATGTATGGCTGTCTTTTCTTGAAAGATGACAGATTTCTCACAATATGAGGGAGGCTGTGAATCCTGCAGCTCTGCTGAAGCGCTTCGGACGTGTTTCTCCGGGAGAAAAGCTTTCTCAGGTCTGCCTTTCCTCCAAAGTTTCAGTCACAGCGCTCTGCCCAGGCACTGCTAGTCACCCCATTCCTCGGTTAAAAGAGCCGTTAAATACAAAAAAAATGCAAATATGATTAGACAATACCCAAACAGAATGGCAATGTGACTGGACGGTTTTTATAAAAAACATCGACCTTGCCGCCCTCCCATTGGAATGAAGACGCTCGGCTTCAAAGCATTTCCAAATGTTAGGGAAATGTTAATTGGTTGACACTGAAGAGGAACACTGTTGTAAATTGGCGAACGGTTCGATCAAACTCCCCACAATGAGAGGGGCTCCTGACACAGGCTGCTTGTCCAGGTAAGAGACCCATAAATATTGTCGTGTTTTATTAGTGCAATCAAGGCGCTGACCCGGCCTGTCCGTCCCGTTTGGTGGGATAAATATTAGATTAAGTGCATTTTAATTGCTTGCCACCCGTGTTAATGTTTGTTTGCTAGATGCTTATGAAGTGATTGTTAAACAAATACCTTGCAGCGACCAAACTGACAGGGAGAAGTGGACTTTTAATTGGTAGGGCTAATCTCGATGGATCGCTCTCTATTAAATATCTAGTTAGGATTCAGTAAAAAGCAGTTCCGTTGGTGAGGGGTCTCATTTAAATGTCACGTTTGGTTTTAAATAGTGCTATTTTGTAGAATTTCAACAGATTCTGCGATTATAAGCTATTAAAATGTATGCACATAGTCGGGCGCTGTTATGAACTGTCCTTTGGGAGTAATTAGAACAATGAGCCCGATTGAGTGCAATTGCTCCAAATGTATTCCCCCCATATTTTCATTAGAACTCGTCTGTATGAATCGGAGAAACTCAGGCATTATTTCCAATAATGTAAAACACCACCTCCACCCCCGTTCCCCCACAAGTGTGTGCACCTGCTCACTCTCTCTCGCGCACGTACACACACACACCGCACACACACCGCACACACACCGCACACACACACACACACCGCACACACACCGCACACACACCGCACACACACCGCACACACACACACACACCACTCACACACTGCACGTAAACACACACACACACACACCACTCACACACCGCACGTACACACACACACCACTCACACACCACTCACACACCGCACGTACACACACACACCACTCACACACCGCACACGCACACACCACTCACACACCGCACGTACACACACACACCAGTCACACACCGCACGTACACACACACACCACTCACACACCGCACACACACACACACACACGTACTCACGCATGCACACACACACATACGCGTGCACGCACATGCACTTACTCACGCATGCAAAGACACACACGACACACACACACACACACTCACAGAAATTATTCACTGCCAATTGTTTAATAGCTTTTTTCTCAATGTACAAAAAATGTAGGTTGATAAGAATATACATCTGTTTGCATTGAATAATGAGGTCTGCAATTTCCATTAAAATGGAAAATAATTATTCAAGGTTCTCTCTTTCCAGCACATCAGATTAAATATGCAGCTGAGTGGCTTGAAAGTCTCTGTTTTTATGGAAATATTCCTTCCATCTCAGCAGTGGCCAAAGACCGGCTCAAGTTCCGCCTCATAATAAGCATTTTAAAACACGGAGGGCCCCCTCCCGCATGTGCAGACGGGGATCCCTTTTTATTTTTGTTTTTCCTCTTAATGAGGGGCGATGTTAGAAGTGAGCGTCGCGGTGCAAATGGGCCCCGTTTTCTGTCTTTTGAATATGGATGCTAACCACGCGGCAGGGCAGATT
The DNA here is from genome assembly GCF_018555375.3 of Anguilla rostrata. Classification (NCBI taxonomy): domain Eukaryota; kingdom Metazoa; phylum Chordata; class Actinopteri; order Anguilliformes; family Anguillidae; genus Anguilla; species Anguilla rostrata. The sequence continues at coordinate 41,199,246 of NC_057945.1, read as the reverse complement.
GTTCCAGTGGAGTTTGTGTCACTGAAAGCAAGACCAGTGCTAACTTTTATGGGACCAGTTTGGACAGATGTTAATGTGCTGGAATCATACTCCACGGCGTCCAGAAAGGCCGTGTGCCCAGGCACGCCCGTCGCTTGTTTAGTTCCGCCCTTAAAAAACACACCTTTAGACTTTTTCCCCCTGTATTTTCCTGGCTGTTTGGAGATTGGTTATTTTAGAGTTCAGCGCTGGTGATTTTGATTTGAAATGGTGCTTTCAAGGCTTCATAGGCCTTAAACTGTCATCTTTCTTATTCTGCAAAATTGTACCCTTGTAAGTTTGCGTCTATTTTCTTTATGAATAGACACACGCACACATACACACACACAATGTACTGCATCTTTAAAACATGCAGTGTGAACTCGCAAAGAATGTTCTTTTTTTTTATTGAAGTGAAGGAGGGGAAACGGAGAGAGAGAGAGAGAAACGGAGAGAGAGGTAGGGGGGGACAAAAGCGGTATTGTATCATTTAAATTACTTTTGAGTTGAAAGCTTTAAAACTTCTCGGGAGAGCCAAGCCCATAAAGCAGGGAGACAGGGCTGGCAGGCCGACCTGCCGCTGCTCCAGGAACGGGACAAGTAAAAATCAATTTGCCGTGGAAAAGGTAAACAATCGGAAATGACAAATATGCTGCTTTTTCCACTGATTCTTATTATTTTTTTAAAGTTATTAAAGGAGCAGGGCGACAGGGCAGTGGGATTAGAGGCTGCAGGCTCTTCCTGTCGGACCCCAGACGGGCTCGGAGATCTGTCGGACCCCAGACGGGCTCGGAGATCTGTCGGACCCGGGCCTTCCGAGCCGCGGCTTCTTGGCTCTCGGGTCAGGGGCCTCTGGGAGCCGCTAAATAAAATGGCGCCTCTCCAGACTCCCGCCCGCGTGCGGATTGATGTCTGACATCCATGCGCTGGTCGTATTTTATTAGTATTAATATTGATAAACCTGGAAATTAAATTAGCATTAGTGCCGGATAGAGAGTGCGGGGTGTCTGGAAAAAGCAGTGGCACCCGCACGTCGGATAGAGAGTGCGGGATGTCTGGATAAAGCAGTGGCACCCGCACGTCGGATAGAGAGTGCGGGGTGGAAAAGCAGTGGCACCCGCACGTCAGATAGAGAGTGCGGGGTGGAAAAGCAGTGGCACCCGCACGTCGGATAGAGAGTGTGGGGTGGAAAAGCAGTGGCACCCGCACGTCGGATAGAGAGTGCGGGGTGTCTGGATAAAGCAGTGGCACCCGCACGTCGGATAGAGAGTGCGGGATGTCTGGATAAAGCAGTGGCACCCGCACGTCGGCTGGGTCCTAATTTGTCATCGGCCGTGTCTGATATGGAGCGTATTTATTTCTCTACAGAGGGAAGTTTGACTGTGTAGGATTGCGGTTATGTGCTTGGAGAAAGTTCCTACCCTCGTTTTTCCACATCTTTGCTTAATATCAGAGACAGCCCCTCTTTTAATCTCCTAAGTTTAGACAGGAACGCCATGTCAGCGATCAGCGCTGCCGTCGGCCTCTCTGCCTGACGGTCCTTTGCCTGTGTCATATTTAAACCGGTGGAATATGACCCAACCCGGTGTGAGACTTGGACAGACGCACCTCCAGCGGGGATTAGGCGTGGTCCGCGGTCCCCCCCCCCCCACTGCCCCCTTCCAGCAGGTGTGTAGATGCATGATCACGTCTCAATGCAGCTTAATCCTGTTGGAACACACAGTGAGATGGGGGGGGTGGACCGTCTGGGGGGGCGGGGGCGGGTTGTAGGATCAAATGTATCAATTCAATAGAAGAAAGGGCTGGAAATGAGCAGGAAGTGACATCATTGCGCTTAAAATGATTGTGTTTGAGCGGCACTCGCTGGCAGGGACGGCCGTCTGTGCGGGGACGAAGGTGGCCGAGGAAGAGGAAGACGTCGAGTCTTCGGCGCTGTGCGGGAGCCGCTCTGGCGCTCGCTGGAGACGGGTTGCCGACGGCGATAGCAGAAACAGAAATAGCGGCGGGAATGGTGATGTCACCAGCGCCAGCAGCGATAATGAACGTGTTCTAATTAGCATTGTTTTCCTGTAGGGCATCGCGGCTGGAACAATGCACCGGGCACAACTCCGCTTCCGTGCCAATAAACAGGCGAAGGAGAAGGTCCTGAGCAGATTAGGGTCTGCGCCCCGCGCTCGCCGGCAGCGCCGCGGCTCGCTCGCGCTCCCGAGGGGGACAAGGGGGGCGCCCTGAGGGAGAGAGGGGGTGCGCTCTGCTCCCCTAAAGGGTTCGGGCCTCCGTTTCGGTCTGAGCAGCTGCACCCGTGGCTTCCAACGGCCCGCTCCCCGTTACCCACAATCCTCTGTTTCCTCTGACGGCAGTTTTCCGCCGACAGATGTTGACCGCTGACAGCCTCGCGCTCCGCTGTGACGACCTCTCCGAGTTAGTCAGCCTCTCTCCCAGCTTAAAAAAGAGAAGAAAAAAAGCGTATTGTGCAATTACATTTTTCCAGCTGCATTACGGTGGAATCGCAGAATGCTTTTAAGTGCTGCAGAACGAAAGGTTGGCCAGAAACTGCAGTTCAAAATGAGCCTTGCAGTGTTAACCTAATACATGGATAATTGCTGGAGCTTTGATTGTAAAAGATTGAGTTTTTTCACTGTACTGTAGTTTTACTTTGATTTATTTCTTTTTGCTCAGATAAAGCATATATTCACACTCACAAGTACAGCAATATTAGTACTTCTTATCTACTTTCCTAGCTGGTTAAAAGATTAAATAGTATTTGTAAAAGTGTAAAGGAAATCTGTGAAAGACACAAAATGATGAACTTGGGCAAAGATTATGCGTGGGAGTTAGAAAATGTCGGGTAGATTTAAAAAAAAAAAAAAAAATCTTTCACGTGTGGAGAAGAAGAAAGGGTGGCCCATTAAGCTTTCATTCCCCTCATATCTTTTGTCTTTCACAAGAAATATAATCATTTTCTTTTTCCCTTCTCCATACGAGAGTAATAGAACTCTTTTCAATACTCAATAGGAAAAAAAGAGTGAAAATATTAAGGAAAAAAACAAATACATTTCCCAGGCCCTAATTAGCCCATTTTTAGTGCCCCTAGATTACCCCCCCCCCCCCCCCCGCCTCTGAAGTCTTTTTAAACAAAACCGTGCTCCTAATTGAGCCGGCTCAGACATCTTTAACAAAAGAGACGACGGTCCTGAGGAGGCTGCACGGGCCGGACGAGTTCGTCTGCCGCACGCTGTACACCGCCAGCATTCTGCCCCTCACATCTGCGTCTGCCGCACGCTGTACACCGCCAGCATTCTGCCCCTCACATCTGCGTCTGCCGCACGCTGTACACCGCCAGCATTCTGCCCCTCACATCTGCGTCTGCCGCACGCTGTACACCGCCAGCATTCTGCCCTCACATCTGCGTCTGCCGCACGCGCTGTACACCGCCAGCATTCTGCCCCTCACATCTGCATCCGCAGCGCCTTCCGTCTGTCAGCGCTCGCTGTGACCGGCCTGTAAAACCGGGGGGGTCGGGGGGGGGTAACATGATCATCGGGGCTGTCAGCTGCGTATATGTGTGCGTTAATGTCGCGCAGCTCATGTTGGTCGTTTTGGTTTATTTTATTTTGTCTACCCGTAGCTATAAATATCCGCCACCACTGCTGTTCCCCCTCCGTGCGTCTCTGTCTGTCTGCGCGTCTCTGTCCGCCTGTGTGTGTCTGCCTGTGTGTGTGTGTCCGTGCGTCTCTGCGCAGGCCTCAGACGTGTGTGTGTTGTCGGCTGCGTGCTGTCCGTATCGATCGGTGCGTTTTTGTTTTTGTTTTGTTTTCTGCATTGATGAGCAAACGGAGCTCAAACTGGCAGAAGCAGCAGCCGCCGGTACTTAATGAGGTCATCGCGCATTCGCACATTTAGGGTGGAATTCTGGGAATGTAACGCAAAACCCGAAGCCCCGAAATGCGTCAGATTTGCGAGCGGCTGGAGCAGGTGGCGGCCATCTTGGCGGTTTCGCCAGCCGCAGGCGGCCTGTAGCGCATCAGAAGCTTCGGCGTGGCGGCCACCAGATTCCCTAACGACAGAAAGATGTCCCGTCGGTCGATTCCAGAGCGGAGGTTCCCCACGAGTCCCGGTCCTGAGGAGCTTCCTGATCCTCGCGCTTCATACGGACCCTAAGATCACATGTCACACCGTCACTGTCAGCCCCCATCACCTGTGGTTACGTTCTGTGTGTGTGGGGGGGGGGAGCAGGGAAGGCGTTTGATTGGTTGCACTGTGCATATATAAGTTAACACTTAGCAAAGATCGTAGTACTTCCATTTCGATGCTTATTCATGCTTTTCTCTGCAAACCTCCATGTGTCGTGTGGAGGCAGGACGGGCGGTGCGTCCCATTTCAGTCCAGCGCTAAGCGTTCCCCTCGGTTACGGTCAGCGCAGGCCTCACAGAGCCTAGCGTGGGCGGCGTCGTGGGGCTCCACGTGCGCGTCGGTTATACAGCGATTCCCACTCCCATGATCCTCTGCTTCCGTCCGTCTGCAGCGCGGATCTCTCCGTCTGGCAGAATGCAGGTCCCCGTACAGGGACATTTTCATGCACCAATTTTTTATTTTGCTTTCACCTGTAAGAATTTACACAGAAAACGTCAAAATGACTCCTGCAGCGTCCATCGTTCATTTGGGTTATCATTGATTTATTTATTATTTAATAATTCTGTGCTTTGTCGATGCTAGCATATTGTACAGGAAAAATAAAATTCCTGGTTGCATTTTATAGCGTATGAGCAGGATGTGTGTAAGACGTTGACTTTCCTTAATTATATGTGAAATTAGTGCAGGTGATCCAAGCTTAAAATACCAGTTTCCATCTAAGCAGAGACTAATGGAAATTTTAACTAGGGTAGAGCAACTTTAAACAACCAAGACAGAACTTTAAAAAATGCATTCAAATACTTTAACCTTGAAATCTCCCCTTGCAAATGTGGCGGCACATTTTTTTTCATCTTTTAAATGTTTGAGTGTTTGATAGTTTGAGGTCTATAGCAGAAACCGCTGGGGAATTAATGTCATTCATATGCCCTGCGGAAATTACTTTTGAAATGCATATAATCTAAAACATGCAAATGAGCCTGACTTTATGCACCCTGTTTAATATGAATTATCATTTTCTGAATACCTATTATTACTGCGTACATTTCTCCAATTATATTGTTCTTTTTTGTCACTTTTGCGCATGCACACGCGCATACACACAGACATGCACACACTCGCGTGCGCGCACACACACACACACACACACACACACACACACATATGCATATATGCACATGCATGCACGCACTAAAATCGAAAGGAACAGGGTTCGGTTTTCCCTGTAAAATGCAGACGGTATTTTAATGACGAGTTTTGAGCACGATGACAGTTCAGTGTCGGCTCTTCCCCGTTTAGAAAGGAAGAGGTGAGTGTGCGGTTTCCATTTCAGGAATAACTGCTACTCCTGAAATTATGCGATTGCTGTTTTATAATGATTGCACGTTTGAAGCATGAAAATAAAATCAAAAAGGGAAAGTGAAGCATGATAATTTAACTGGAAATGAAATATTAAGTTTAATGCGTGCGGGGCCTTGTTTGTTTGTCTTTATTATATACGCTTTTTCTCTTGTCATAAGTGATAAAACCCTTTTGTTTCACAAATTGAATTGAAAGCGTTCCCCCTTTCAAATGAATTACCTTATTAATTTATTTATATTGCACCATAAATTATTCTATTAATATTAGTATGTTCCAAATTAGTAATGCTTCTTTCCATGTACAGTCTACTGACATAAATTAGCATTCAACTCAGCTTAACAAAGATTTTTTTTCTTTGCTAAATTATAAAACAGACATTTTTTTAATGCAATCAGTAGGAAAGGTTTGTAGTGCTGGAGAAACTATTAATATTTTAGATTTGACCCAAATGGAAAAACATGAAGAATAAAGTTTTTTTTTTTCTTAAAAAAAAGAAGGAAAAAAGACTGAGTAACAATTACTAGAATTCCAATAAGGTTTGTCACCAGCGAGCGGCTCTAATGGTAATTCATTCCCGTTTAAGAAGAGGAGCGCGGGAGCGGGGGTATGGGGGTACGGGGGTGCGGGGGTACGGGGGGGGGGTGCCGGAGACGGGATGGGCTTCGCCTCGCAGCGTTGCGTTTTGGAATGGGTGTGAAGTAATTACTCCAAGGCAGCCTTGGACCAAGTTCAAAAGTACTAAAATTGAATTAATTTGAAAAGTGGACATGCTATCATTTTCTTCCGTGTCTGTATTTTAAACTGCTTTGTTTTTATTATAGAGTTATTAAATTTTATTTGATTAAAACCCGCTCTGATCCAATCAATTAATTAACTCAGAAATGCAAAGTGTGCCAGACTTGAAAGCAGATGTGTAAAATTATATCATGTCCACTTTGATTTTTTTTAATTCTCTATTCTTCATTTATAAGCTTTTCTTTATTTAAACGCGGCGCTGCTCTTCGGCAGCTGGCTCGCTCGGCACCGTGTTAATGCCGTTAAGGTGGAATATAAATGTAGATTATTCTGCAGGGGAAAACATTCGCTGCTTCTACTTTCATAAGAATGTGATGTTTTAAGCGCTTTAGCCGCTGTGCTGCAGAGCTTTTAAATGTGCGGAGCGTCTTCCTGCTTCGGCTGTGCGCCGCGGACGCACGCGATGTCTTTTCACGTTCCCGTGAAAGATTTTCCGCTGCTCTCACACTGCCGTCATGCTCGCTCATTACAATACGCCGCAATAAAATCTGTTTCATTTCTCCTCCTGGTTTTTTTATTCTTTTTTCTCCCGAGTGCCCCGCTCTGGCGCGGGCGAGGGGGTGGCGGTGGCGCGGGAAACGCGGACCGGCTCGAGGGCGTCTGTGCGCCTCACACGCTGCCTGCTCGCGGGTCGGCCCGCGGATTTCGCGGCCAGGGGGGAGAGATCGTACCTCACAGACAGCTTCTCGCTTCACGTGGAGGTGCGTTGCGCGGAGATGCAGGCGGACGTATTTATAGCGCCGTGCTGCTCCTGCATGCGAAGGCCGAGCACGTTTATCTGCGTTTTAATCCACGCGTGCAGACGTTTCTACCTGAGAGGCTGGGGGCGGGGGGGCGGGGGGGGAGCGAGAGAAAAGTTTGCGCAGATGAGAGGGAAGTTTGCGGGTGGTTCCCAGAGCTCTCGCTCTTTCATGGGGAGGCGGCAGGGGAGGGGGGAGCAGGCAGTCGGGGGACCGGATCTCGCTTTTGATAAAAACAGAAATTGACAGCCTTGACAAAGATGCAGAACTACACAAAGAGAAGCCTGCACTGCTCACATGCAGGGAAGTGAGTTTCACTGAGCAAACTGGAGCAGTACTGCGTTTGATATGAGTGTGTCTTTTTGGGGGGGGGGGGGGCACACTGCTTTACTGATTAATGCCCCCCCCCATCCCTCGTTAGAGCCAGGAATCAGAAACACACTCACTGTAAATTAAATGGATTGTCCTCGATTGTCATCTGCCTGTCGGCGGGGGGAGAGAGCTTCGGTGCGCTACGTAGCTTCGGTGCGCTACGTCGCTAGCGGCGGTGCTGCTCTTATACAGGAGCGGTTTCGCCCATCGCGGCTGCATTAGCACGGCTAATCTGCGCTTGACTCCCGCGTACTGGGGTCCCTGCCCGTGACCGACTGCCGCGGTTTAGTGTTCAGGTTATATGGATACATTCAAAAAAAAAAAAAAACCTGTTTTGGACGCATTTTTTATTGTTGTTTTTTTGGGACTCCTCCTCAAACTCCCAGAATCGGCCTTTTCTATTGTTCTACATCCTGTGTGAAGACCAGCTGACTGTTGAGGGCCCGACCCTTAATTTGTATCTGCCCCCCCCCCCCCAGAGCTCGTGCTTAGCCTTACAGTAATCCCCGTCGCTCATCCCTCAGACTTTATCTTGGCCGATGGCGGCTTTTGAAGGTCATATTCATAAAGCGCGGCGTGAGGGCAGTGCTGTAATTACACCCCCCCGCCCTGCCCCCCCCCGCTCCTGGAGGCGATAAAGCTGCCCCTCGGTTCCGGCGTGTTAAGCGCAGTTTGGGCGCTCGCTCCTCCGCCCGTGGTAAGAGCCCCTCGCCCTGTCGTTAGCCACTTTCGGGACGTGAGCGATGGGATTATTCGTCTTCATGATCACGGGATAATATGCACCGGCCATTAACATGACACCCCCCCCCCTCCCCAACCCCCCCGCCCCCGTTACCCTTTTACAACTCGCCCAGCTTCTAACCACCTTGCCGGCTGAAGGCCCCCCCCCCCCGCGCAGAGCGGTGAGCGTCCCCCCCCCCCCCCCCCCCCCCCCCCCCCCCGGCGCAGAGCGAGTGAGCAGTCCCCCCCCACCCCACCCCCGGCGCAGAGCGAGTGAGCAGTCCCCCCCCCCCCCCCCCCGCGCAGCCGTAGCATCCCCCCACCGCCCCCCCCCCCCCGGCGCGAGGATGAGCAGTCGACGGCTCGCTCTTTGATGTGAGAGCGCCGGTGTTTCCCGCGGTGTGTCAGTGCCGCGCCGGATCCCGCCGGGGCTGATGGGTATTCCACATGCCGGCCCTCGACCGCGAGGACCGGTCGGCGCGTCTCGCTCTCCCAGACGGGCCGTCGCTGGCGATGCCGCTGGGCGGGCGTGGAGGGCGCGGGAGGGCGCGGGAGGGCGCGGGAGGGCCTGGTTTCTCCTGCCTAAATGAGGTGTGTGAGAGCAGGGCGGGGGCAGGTTGGGAATGGAGCCTGGGGGGGGACAGGGGACGCTGGGTATTTGAGGGGGACATGCCCCATGTACAGATCTCCTGCACCATTAAATTACTGCAGTCTGAGAGCAGACTGGAAAATCACTTACTGGGGGGGGGCAGGGGGGCAGAAATGTCAGGGGGCTAATGTTTGCCCCCCCCTGCTCTGTCCTGTCATGGAGAAGTCTCATTGTTTGGGAATGCCTTTAGTGTTTACCAATGGCCCAAGCCCGTCGGATTGAAAGACTAATCTTTATGGTCTCTGCAAACAGGACTTTGCCTTCTATAGCGCAGAAACAGCTGTGGACATATGGTGCATGGGACGCAGTGCACACGTAGAGTCTCTGCTTTTATTGCCTTTACTGGGCTGAAACAAACCCGCCCCCCGCCCCCCGCCCCCCGGCCTACCTCAAGTTCAGCTCTTTCTCAGAGTCATTTCTGACGTTCCTCAAAGTAAATGAAAGTTGAATTGTTTTCTTCAGATTATTATTATGGTTACTGTTATTAAAGCTCTTCCCCTAGAGCTACGGTGTCAAACTCCAGTCCTGGGGGGCCACAGTGTCAGCTGGTTTAAGTCCAGTCCTGGGGGGCCACAGTGTCACCAGTTTTTTTTTGTGTTTCTGAACTGGTGACCCATTCCAGTCATTGGTTGGATAAAGAGGCCACACATCTTGTTCTCAAAGCCTTAATTGGCTACTGATTGAAAGGAAACCAGAAGTGCCTGCGGACACTGCGGCCCTCCAGGCCTGGAGTCTGACCCCCCCTCTCCCCTCCCCCGGCTCTAAAGGGCAGTTAGGTGAGAGACGGACATGCCCTGGCAGGCTGGGGGCGGGGCAGTAAGGAGATGCCAGCCTGTTGGGTTGGCAGTTCAGGGGCAGATGAGGAAGGGTATGGAAGACGTTACTGACGTTCACATCCCGTCGTCTCCTCTCCTGATGGCACCGCTGGGCTGAAGCTGTTGTTTCTGTGCTTTTTAATGACAGTCAGTGTGCTGCACAGGAGAGCCCATTTTCTCCATTAGGGCTCAATAGAACCCAGACTGTGCGCTGCTCCTCCTGTTCACAGGTGACGCGCGCTAAATCGGTTCTGTGGAGCCCCCTGCAGAGTTTGGGGTGGGGTGGGGGGGTGTGGAGGAGCCCGCACACTGCCAGTCTCGCTCCTCCTAATTCTCTCTGAGCTGATGAAGTGAGCAGAAGTTATTGCCGGAGCTGTCTGCCCAGTAATAAATCTCACCTGGCCCTGCTGGACGCGCTCCAGGTAATGATGAAAGGAGAAGTCTGCATTAGCCAGCGCTGAGTCCATTAGCAGCACTGCTACTCAACCTGACGACTGTGCGCAAACACCCCGCTTCAAACCGTGAACCCGCAGTCAAAAGGGATTAAATAAGCACTGTGCAACAATGTCTGTGTGCGTGTGCGTGTGCGTGTGCGTGTGCGTGTGCGTGTGCGTGTGCGTGTTTCGTGCTGTGTGGTGCGTGTGCGGTGCGTGTGCGTGTGTGTGGTGTTCTGTGTTGTGTGTGTGGTGTGTGTGTGTGGTGTGGTGTGGTGTGTGTGTTTTCTGTGTGTGTGTGTGTGTGTGTGCGTGTGTTTTCTGTCTGTGTGTGTGTGTGTGTGTGCGTGTGTTTTCTGTCTGTGTGTGTGTGTGTGTGTGTGTATATGTATTCATGCGTGTGTCTATGTTATTCTCAGTGGACCACAGTGATATTTCTAGGTGTCCTTTTATCCTTTTATGTATTTTTTTTTCGCACCGTAGCCATGTAAGAAATGGCAGAGGAGGGGTCATATGACCTTTGCCGATGTGCTTTAAAACTCTGATGGTGAAGAGCAAGTAACTGTCCCTTTAAGAGGCCAGAGGCTCAGACTGAATGGGTGCTCTGATGGTGAGGTGTACTGTCCCTTTAAGAGGCCGGAGGCTCTGGCTGAATGGCTGCTCTGATGGTGAGGTGTACTGTCCCTTTAAGAGGCCGGAGGCTCTGGCTGAATGGCTGCTCTGATGGTGAGGTGTACTGTCCCTTTAAGAGGCCGGAGGCTCTGGCTGAATGGCTGCTCTGATGGTGAGGTGTACTGTCCCTTTAAGAGGCCGGAGGCTCTGGCTGAATGGGTTGCTCTGATGGTGAGGTGTACTGTCCCTTTAAGAGGCCGGAGGCTCTGGCTGAATGGCTGCTCTGATGGTGAGGTGTACTGTCCCTTTAAGAGGCCGGAGGCTCTGGCTGAATGGCTGCTCTGATGGTGAGGTGTACTGTCCCTTTAAGAGGCCGGAGGCTCTGGCTGAATGGGCAGATCAGAGCTGGAATGCCGGGTGCAGCCGAGCTCCATGGACAGAGAGAAAATGGCTTTGCAGTCCAGATCATCAGTCCCCGTAAAAAAGCTACGCTTCAGCGATCTGCAAAGCAGTCTTCAAACAAGGATCTTTCCTCTGCTGTCAGGACATTCCTGTGAGTCTGCTGCCTGAAGGGGAGCCAGGAGGGGGAGGGGCTGGGGGGGGGGGTGATGGGTGTGGGTGTGGGGGGGGGGGGGGCCTTTGAAGCGGCCGGTGGAGGGTACTAAGGGAACAGCAGGGCTAAAAGGGAAAAGCAAGGTTAAATCTGGCTGTAAACACCCAGGAGTTTGTTTTCCTTCTTCTTTTTCTCTCTCTCTCTTTCTTTCCCTTTCCATATCTCTCTCTCTTTTCCTGTCTCCCACACACACTATATCCCTCGTGCTTTCTTTCCCTTTTTATTTCTTTTGTTCTTGTGTTCTTTCTCTCTGTCTCCATGTACTCTGCCTTCTTCTGTTTGGTCTTCACTCCAGACAGTGACCCCCCCCCCCCCCCCACTGCCCCCCATCTGGAACCTGTGGAAGACACGTAGAGGAAGTCCTCACAGCCACAAACTGTACGGGCCAACGGCCAAGACCAGAGACCCCCCCCCCCCCCCCAGCCACCTGCCCTGCGGCTGCTCTTTCCCTGGCTAACAGTAACTCCCTCCCTCCTTCCTTCCTGTGAAACTGTTTATTTACTACGCCCCCCCACCCACCCCATCCCCCACACAAATGAATAAATACATAAATAAATAAACGCGACGCTAGAGTGAGATGCGTTCAGACCTTTAATTACGGCTTGCAGGCCTCTGTTTATCTGCCTGCGCCGTGGCAACCTAAACCGGCAGATATGATCTGTGCAATTGACATGACAGTCAATTTTTTTTTCCTTTTTCTTCTCCTTTTTTTGAAGCATGCAAAGCGAAGCGAAGCCTTTGAGCTGCATCACCTGTAGTACTCGCTTCCCTCCTCGTTCCATTTGCACACGAAACGTATTCTTCGCTAAGTGCTTATTTACATACTTGACTCCGTGTCTAGAGAGCAGACTTGGGCACAGACACATGTAAAAATCTGCCTTCGATAACCTGCACTTGCTGCGAGGAGCAGATACTGTTTTAATAGCCTGAGGGGGGGGGGGCTGATGTGTGCTGGCTCCATCTCGGCTGTCTCTTCTAATCAATTTGCTTTTCTTTGTATGATTAATAAGGACATTCCTTTGAGCTGACGCAAGGCTGTAGAAACAAGGTTTTAGGAGACTAGTATAGATAGTGCTGCAGAAGGCTTAAGACGACAGAGAGCTATTAAACTTGGTAAAGTGCTCCAGGATTTAAACAAACAGCGGGGAACAGCCCGCGCAGGTGACTGCTCTTCCGTTGGAGAAAATAAACAGAGTCGTAACCATGCCGGAGAGAAAGGCCGTTAAACTGCGAGCGTGTCAGATGCGTTTGGGAGTGTGTGTGCGTGAGGGAGACGGGAAGGGGGCGATTTGTTCTGGTGCGTGCGCTCGAAGACGTCGTCCTAGCCGTGTCTCCGCGATGGCGGAGAGGAGGCCCTATTCAGTGGCTACAGGTTAGCGGATGCCCTATTCAGTGGCTGTAGTTTAGCGGATGCCCTATTCAGTGGCTGTAGTTTAGCGGATGCCCTATTCAGTGGCTGTAGGTTAGCGGATGCCCTATTCAGTGGCTGTAGTTAGCGGATGCCCTATTCAGTGGCTGTAGTTAGCGGATGCCCTATTCAGTGGCTGTAGGTTAGCGGATGCCCTGTTCAGTGGCTGTACTTTAGCGGATGCCCTATTCAGTGGCTGTAGGTTAGCGGATGCCCTGTTCAGTGGCTGTACTTTAGCGGATGCCCTATTCAGTGGCTGTAGTTTAGCGGATGCCCTATTCAGTGGCTGTAGTTAGCGGATGCCCTATTCAGTGGCTGTAGTTTAGCGGATGCCCTACTCAGTGGCTGTACCTTAGAGGAGGCCCTATTCAGTGGCTGTAGTTTAGCGGATGCCCTATTCAGTGGCTGTAGTTAGCGGATGCCCTATTCAGTGGCTGTAGTTTAGCGGATGCCCTACTCAGTGGCTGTACCTTAGAGGAGGCCCTATTCAGTGGCTGTAGTTTAGCGGATGCCCTATTCAGTGGCTGTAGTTTAGCGGATGCCCTACTCAGTGGCTGTACCTTAGCGGATGCCCTATTCAGTGGCTGTAGCTTAGCGGATGCCCTATTCAGTGGCTGTAGTTAGCGGATGCCCTATTCAGTGGCTGTAGTTTAGCGGATGCCCTATTCAGTGGCTGTAGTTTAGCGGATGCCCTATTCAGTGGCTGTAGTTAGCGGATGCCCTATTCAGTGGCTGTAGTTTAGCGGATGCCCTATTCAGTGGCTACAGGTTAGCGGATGCCCTATTCAGTGGCTGTAGGTTAGCGGATGCCCTATTCAGTGGCTACAGGTTAGCGGATGCCCTATTCAGTGGCTGTAGTTAGCGGATGCCCTATTCAGTGGCTACAGGTTAGCGGATGCCCTATTCAGTGGCTGTAGTTAGCGGATGCCCTATTCAGTGGCTGTAGTTTAGAGGATGCCCTCTGGCACCTGTCTCTGCTTTCATAACGAAAGCGGGGCTACAAATTAAAATTTCAACTTTGGTTTATAAATATTACCATGTTATCCATTGTGAAGCATTTTCCAACTGGAAAAAGACAGGGTTGTAATCTTTTGGGTAGTCCTTTTACGGCATAAAACAAAACACATGGGCCAAATAAAATATGCAATTTGTGGTTGGATTAAAGTCTCCACAATACAGACTCTTCGTGTGCGGGCGACCCGAGGTTCAGCACTGGCGTGTGCTACCCTCCGTGCTGCAGGCACCTCTCTGAACTCTCCAGCAAATTTATTAAATAAAAAAGGGGATATTGTTAATTAACACCTGGGAAAGTGTCGTCTTGAGCAAATTACAGCTGAATTGGCCAGGACTGTGAGAGTTGGGCACTGTGTGTGTTTTACTCTGGGTTTCCGTTAGGTGTGGTTCCTTTTGCCTTTTTTTTTTTGCCTTCATTGTAGTGTGTGTTTCAGACCAATTGGGGGGGTTGAGTCCCTCCCCCCCCCCAGCAGAAAGGGTGGTCCGGGCAGTAGCAATTGAAAATGGAGGCATTAGTAGAGCTTTTGTCCTTTGCACTCAGTTTGCTGGAGAGGGTGGCCTAAATCCACGTGTCGAAAGATCTCCCAGTCAGAGCCAACTCTCAACCCTACGAATGTGGTAACACATACCCCCCCATCCATCCATCCTCCAGTGTAGTTGCAAGTTCTTCAAGAATATATCCATTTAGAACCATTTTGGACTCAGAGACGAAGAAGAGGTTGTCCTCAGTATATGCGTGATGTTAAGCACAATACTCTGCCTTTGGCCTTTCCCTCTCTCTCTCTCTCTCTCTCTCTCTTTCTCTCTCTCTCTCTCTCTCTCTCTCTCTCTCTCTCTCTCTCTCTCTCTCTCTGTCTCTCTCTCTCTGTCTTCTCTCTCTGTCTCTCTCTCCCTCTCTCGTTCTCTCTCTGTCTCTCTCTCCCTCTCTCGTTCTCTCTCTGTCTCTCTCTCCCTCTCTCGTTCTCGCCCTGCCTGTTCTGCTGTCGCTGGTACTATCTGTGTTTATGAATGGTTTGCTTATCAGACGACGGGGAAGAAGTTTTGCTTTGGAGTGCAAAGCGTAAAGCGATTTCCACGCGGCTGTTTATTTAATGTCTGTTCAGCGTGAACGGGAAACTGCAGCTCTGAGACTCCGGCAAAACTCAGCCCCCCCCCCCCCCAAAATAAAAAAACGCTCCTCCAGAGCCCCCTGAGCAGTCCGTTGGCAATCCTCCTTAATTTGCAGCTACTTGTGAGAACAGGACGGTGCATCAAACCAGCTTTGGAACTCATGAGCAGCCAATGAGAAGTGCTGATGCTGTGGGGTGGGGAGGGGCTCTGCACTGATGCTGTGGGGTGGGGAGGGGCTCTGTGCTGGGGTGTGGGGAGGGGCTCTGTGCTGATGCTGTGGGGTGGGGAGGGGCTCTGTGCTGATGCTGTGGGGTGGGGAGGAGCTCTGTGCTGGGGTGTGGGGAGGGCTCTGCGCTGGGGTGTGGGGAGGGCTCTGTGCTGATGCTGTGGGGTGGGGAGGGGCTCTGTGCTGATGCTGGGGGGTGGGGAGGAGCTCTGTGCTGGGGTGTGGGGAGGGGCTCTGCGCTGGGGTGTGGGGTGTGGGGAGGGGCTCTGCACTGATGCTGGGGTGTGGGGAGGGCTCTGCGCTGGGTGTGGGGAGGGGCTCTGTGCTGATGCTGTGGGGTGGGGAGGGGCTCTGTGCTGGGGTGTGGGGAGGGGCTCTGTGCTGGGGTGTGGGGTGGGGAGGGGCTCTGTGCTGATGCTGGGGGTGGGGAGGGGCTCTGTGCTGGGGTGTGGGGAGGTGCTCTGTGCTGATGCTGTGGGGTGGGAAGGGGCTCTGTGCTGGGGTGTGGGGAGGGGCTCTGCGCTGGGGTGTGGGGAGGGGCTCTGTGCTGATGCTGTGGGGTGGGGAGGGGCTCTGTGCTGGGGTGTGGGGAGGGGCTCTGTGCTGGGGTGTGGGGTGGGAGGGGCTCTGTGCTGATGCTGGGGGGTGGGGAGGGGCTCTGTGCTGGGGTGTGGGGAGGTGCTCTGTGCTGATGCTGTGGGGTGGGAAGGGGCTCTGTGCTGATGCTGTGGGGTGGGGAGGGGCTCTGTGCTGGGGTGTGGGGAGGGGCTCTGTGCTGGGGTGTGGGGTGGGGAGGGGCTCTGTGCTGATGCTGTGGGGTGGGGAGGGGCTCTGTGCTGGGGTGTGGGGAGGTGCTCTGTGCTGATGCTGTGGGGTGGGAAGGGGCTCTGTGCTGATGCTGGGGTGTGGGGAGGGGCTCTGTGCTGATGCTGTGGGGTGGGGAGGGGCTCTGTGCTGATGCTGTGGTGTGGGGAGGGGCTCTGTGCTGATGCTGTGGGGTGGAGAGGGGCTCTGCACTGGGGTGTGGGGAGGTGCTGGTGAATGCATTGCCCCACCATGCCATCCAGCTGGCAGCGGGTTCCTGTCTGGTCTATCACAGCTGCTCTCAGGCCCTCCAGCACCAGGCGTGTTCGTGCCTATTTTCCTCCTCGCCAATTAAAAGGCAGAAGCGATCTTATTTGCCCAGGTTCCCCAAACTCGCTTTATCGCTGTGATCAGGAGAAACCCCCCAGAGGAAGAATGCCGATCCCTGTAGTCGTGGAGGTCAAAGTTCGGCTGGAGGGGATCGAGGGCGGTAACAAGATGAGACTAGCCGCGAAGCGGCTGCCAGAAACCATTACCTGACTGCGCAGCCTGTCTGTCTGCGCCGCAGTCAGAGGCTCCTGCTGGATTTATAGACCTGCTCCATTCACGACCTCACATCACGGGCGCGGGACACGCCCACTACTGCGCAGGGAGAATGCGCTGTTACTGCGCTGTTACTGCGCAGAGAGAATGCGCTGTTACTGCGCAGGGAGAATGCGCTGTTACTGCGCAGAGAGAATGCGCTGTTACTGCGCAGGGAGAATGCGCTCTTACTGCGCAGGGAGAATGCGCTGTTACTGCGCAGGGAGAATGCGCTGTTACTGCGCAGGGAGAATGCGCTGTTACTGCGCAGGGAGAATGCGCTGTTACTGCGCAGGGAGAATGCGCTGTTACTGCGCAGGGAGAATGCGCTGTTACTGCGCAGGGAGAATGCGCTGTTACTGCGCAGCGAGAATGCGCCATGCGCTCACACACCCGAGGGTGCGCGGTGAGGAGTCCTGTTTCACGCTTTCTCGTGTGATTCCGTCGCCGGTCTGGTTACTCAGACCTGGGTAGAGAGGCCGTGGCTTTTTGCTTTCCGCGTTACCCCCCCCACCCACGCGGGGGGGGGGGGGGGGGGGGGCGTGCACCCAAACCCAGCGGGAGGAAGCGGGGAGTGATTTTGCTGAAGTCAATGAAGTGTGGAGTCGATGCGCTGCTCTCTCTAAGATCTTAAGCGCTGGGGCTGTGATCGCGGCGTGTTGGAGTGGGAGGGTATCCGAGCGCTCAGGATCCAGAGCGGGGTACTGATCAGAGCGGGTTACTGATCCAGAGCGGGGTACTGATCAGCCAGAGCGGGGTACTGATCAGAGCGGGTTACTGATCCAGAGCGGGGTACTGATCCAGAGCGGGTTACTGATCAGAGCGGGGTACTGATCAGAGCGGGTTACTGATCCGAGCGCTCAGGATCCAGAGCGGAGTACTGATCCGAGCGGGTTACTGATCCGAGCGGGTTACTGATCCGAGCGGGTTACTGATCGAGAGCGGATTACTGATCGAGAGCGGGTTACTGATCCGAGCGGGTTACTGATCAGAGCGGGTTACTGATCCGAGCGGGTTACTGATCCGAGCGGGTTACTGATCGAGAGCGGGTTACTGATCCGAGCGGGTTACTGATCACAGCGGGTTACTGATCCGAGCGGGTTACTGATCTGAGCGGGTTACTGATCCGAGCGGGTTACTGATCCGAGCGGGTTACTGATCTGAGCGGGTTACTGATCTGAGCGGGTTACTGATCAGAGCGGGGTACTGATCCGAGCGGGTTACTGATCCAGAGCGGGGTACTGATCAGCCAGAGCGGGGTACTGATCAGAGCGGGTTACTGATCCAGAGCGGGGTACTGATCCAGAGCGGGTTACTGATCAGAGCGGGGTACTGATCAGAGCGGGTTACTGATCCGAGCGGGTCAGATCCAGAGCGGGTACTGATCAGAGCGGGTTACTGATCCGAGCGCTCAGGATCCAGAGCGGGTACTGATCAGAGCGGGTTACTGATCCGAGCGGGTTACTGATCCGAGCGGGTTACTGATCCGAGCGGGTTACTGATCCGAGCGGGTAACTGATCAGAGCGGGTTACTGATCCGAGCGGGTTACTGATCCGAGCGGGTTACTGATCAGAGCGGGTTACTGATCCGAGCGGGTTACTGATCCGAGCGGGTTACTGATCAGAGCGGGTTACTGATCAGAGCGGGTTACTGATCAGAGCGGGTTACTGATCCGAGCGGGTTACTGATCCGAGCGGGTTACTGATCCGAGCGGGTTACTGATCCGAGCGGGTTACTGATCAGAGCGGGTTACTGATCAGGGCGGGTTACTGATCGAGAGCGGTTTACTGATCCGAGCGGTTTACTGATCTGAGCGGGTTACTGATCCGAGCGCTCAGGATCCAGAGCGGGGTACTGATCAGAGCGGTTTACTGATCGAGAGCAGGTTACTGATCAGAGCGGGTTACTGATCAGTGTGGGTTACTGATCAGAGCAGGTTACTGATCAGAGCGGGTTACTGATCAGAGCGGGTTACTGATCACAGCGGGTTACTGATCAGAGCGGGTTACTGATCAGAGCAGGTTACTGACCAGTGTGAGTTACTGATCCAGAGCGGGTTACTGATCACAGCGGGTTACTGATTAGAGCAGGTTACTGACCAGTGTGAGTTACTGATCAGTGTGAGTTACTGATCCAGAGTGGGTTACTGATCAGGGCGGGTTACTGATCAGGGCGGGTTACTGATCCAGGGCGGGTTACTGATCAGTGTGAGTTACTGATCACAGCGGGATACTGATCACAGCGGGTTACTGATCAGAGCGAGTTACTGATCAGTGTGAGTTACTGATCCAGAGCGGGTTACTGATCAGGGCGGGTTACTGATCCAGGGCGGGTTACTGATCAGTGTGAGTTACTGATCACAGCGGGATACTGATCACAGCGGGTTACTGATCCAGAGCGGGTTACTGATCAGTGTGAGTTACTGATCCAGGGCGGGTTACTGATTCGAGCGGGTTACTGATCAGGGCGGGTTACTGATCCCGGCGGGTTATGATCGTGTGAGTACTGATCACAGCGGGATACTGATCACAGCGGGTTACTGATCAGAGCGAGTTACTGATCGTGTGAGTTACTGATCCAGAGCGGTTACTGATCAGGGCGGGTTACTGATCCAGGCGGTACTGATCTGTGGTTACTGATCACAGCGGATACTGATCACAGCGGGTTACTGATCCAGAGCGGGTTACTGATCAGGTGAGTTACTGATCCAGGGCGGGTTACTGATCAGAGCAGGTTACTGACCAGTGTGAGTTACTGATCCAGAGCGGGTTACTGATCAGGGCGGGTTACTGATCAGTGTGAGTTACTGATCAGGGCGGGTTACTGATCAGGGCGGGGCGTTCTCCTGCCTCCCGCCCCACGGCCCGGAATGTTGATGGTGGGGGGTTGCAGGTTTGAATCTAAACGGACGCTGAGCCTGACACCAAACACAGGATCTGAGGTAAAGGATCTGAGTCTGGACTGCCGTGCGGTGTGGAGAAACAGGCCCGTGTGACTGAGGGGGCGGGGAACGCACGTCAGGAGCAAAACCAAAATCTGCGGTCAGCTGCTGTTGACGTGACCCTCCAGCGCGAGAATGGGGCATCCACCCCCCCCCCCCCACCCCCCCCGGTAAATAAAAGATCCAAGGTCCTGTTTTTAGAGCGAGCATCTGGGTGCATTCCATCGGTTAAACGACCGCGTTCGAGTCTCAGCTGCTGTTGACTTAGTTTTTTTTTTTTTTCGCCCGATGCTTTTCTTATTCCCCAGAAGGCAATCGGTGCTGGAATGCCTCAGTGTTTTTTTTTCCTTTCCCCCCCTTCTCTGTCGTCTAGCCCAGGGTTGTTGAAACAAGATGCAAACTTATTTTTAAACTGGTAAGAGCAGAAAGTCGGGGCGGCGCTGGTTATTAGCGTTCAGAAAGACGCCGCCGATGAGCTCCTGTTTGTATCGCTCCCACGCCGCCGCCCGCCTCACCCAGCCGACGCGCATTTCTGACTAATTGAATTGAAAAGGTGTTTTTCCCAACAACATGGAGGCGCCTCCTCCTGTTTTGTCGCCGGAACGATTTCTAATTAGAGCTCCTAAACTCCTAAACTCGCTGCAGAAGGCATCAAAGGGTCTGGCTCACAAAGTTTGAGCTGTTCCACAACTGTGCGGGAGCGGGAACGCAAACAGAGAGTCAGCCGCCGCACCTCCAGGGATCCAGAAGCCGCTCGTTTCTTGAACCGCGGGCGCGACTCGGCGTTCCTCGCCCTCCTCCGCTCCCCGTGCGTTTGGGGCTCCGCTCCCCGTGCGTTTGGGGCTCTGCTCCCCGTGCGTTTGGGGCTCCGCTCCCCGTGCGTTTGGGGCTCCGCTCCCCGTGTGTTTGGGGCTCCGTGCGTTTGGGGCTCCGCTCCCCGCGCGTTTGGGGCTCCGCTCCCCGTGCGTTTGGGGCTCCGCTCCCCGTGCGTTTGGGGCTCTGCTCCCCGTGCGTTTGGGGCTCTGCTCCCCGTGCGTTTGGGGCTCCGCTCCCCGTGCGTTTGGGGCTCTGCTCCCCGTGCGTTTGGGGCTCCGTTCCCCATGCGTTTGGGGCTCTGTGTGTTTGGGGCTCCGCTCCCCGTGCGTTTGGGGCTCTGCTCCCCGTGCGTTTGGGGCTCCACTCCCCGTGCGTTTCCCCGCGGGGCGGGTCTGGGGCTTTATCAGGGCTGGGGGGGCAGGTCCGGGGCTTTATCAGGGCTGGGGGGGCGGGTCTGGGGGCTGGGGGGCAGGTTCGGGGGCCTGTAGAGTGGACGGGGTCTTTGGGGGGCCGGTGGCGGTGGCAGGGCTGTGTGTAAATGGGGGTTTTATTGTCGTGGAGGCCTTGTGTGGATGGCGGATGGCGGATGGCTCAGGTGTGCTGGGGGAGCTGTAGGACGGGGCTGTTTGTCAGGCGGGTTGTTTACGGAGCTCGATCAAGGGCAGCAGATGCGGCTCTGCTCTCTGAGCCCGACGCAGCAGAGCCGCCGCAGAGCTCTCCAGCCTCAAGAGCTGCCTCACGCTGGGTCCCTAACCCTTCTGCTCTGCGCTGGGCTCGCTGAGATAAGCCAGGGCTTCACAGATTTGGGTTTTTCTCTTCTTCTTTTTGTCTCTCTTTTTCAGCTTGTTTACTTTGTTTCCAGTCGTTTGTTTGCCTGTTCAAACCTGCGGTTTGTTCATTCCTTTCTCGTGTGTACTCCTCTGAAAATGGCATGTTCTCTTCTCCTCCTCGCGCAGGTGCCACGTGATGATGGTGGAATCAGCAACTGAAACCATTCGGACGACCCCCTCCAATCAAAATGGAGTCAGCAGCCTGAGCAGCCAATCGGACGGTGGTGGGAGAGAGGGCGGGTCTAACGGGGACACCAATGGGGAGATCAGCCCGGTGGATCTGCTGCATCTCCAGCAGCAGCAGGTGGGTGTGGCACCCTGCGGCCTACGCCTGGGCGTGTCCCTTTTATGCCCCTGTCAATCACAGCGGTGGGAGGGGCCTGAGCAGTCCTGCTCCTCTGCTTGTGTAATGTCAGGAGCTCGTAAAATGTCTGCACGTCCAGGCATTCTGCCTCGCTAAAAAATATCACAAACAAACCAACAAAACAATAATTTACGCGTTCTGTTACAACACCTGATTACATCTCTCTAATGCTGCCAGTACAGCGGCTTACTCTAGCCATCTGAAAGGTCATGACTGTGACACTGTGTTGGCACAGTGGTCTGGATGCTAACTGACAGCAGTTTGGTTCCCTGGCTTGTATATAGGCCATGGTAGTCTGGCCCTTTAAGGGAATGCAGACTGTTCATTTTCTCCAGGAACACAATGGGCTGTTCAATGGAAAAAAAACCCAAGGAAAGTGTTCTGTTGGGCATTCCGAGCATTTATTAATATGCTTTTGTACATGAAACTTGACTCTTTCCTCGGGGTTAATTTTCATATGCATACCTGAAGATGTGGCGGTCGGGCTGAGCAGGATTATGGGTAATCGGGAGCGGCTGTGGCAGGTTTCCATACGGAAGCTGGTTTTGAGGAGTAATAAGCCAAAATAAGATAAAGTATTAATCATAATTTTAAAAGGGGGGGTTGGGGGGGGGGGGGGGCGGGGCGGCGGGGGGGGGGGTGCCCTGTTACCCACGCTTCCACGGGGCTGCTGTTGTAAGAGCTGTGGCATGTTGCTGAGGAAGACGAGGCTGTTTGTGCTGTCTGTTCCCGCTGGACCTTCCCATTCCGGGCTTTCCGACTTTCTTCACACTGTCAGCTGAAATTTCCTCATTTCCCGGATTTTCTTGGCTGGAAAAATTCTGCTTTTATGAAGCCCTGTTTTCCCCTCCTTTTCCTTCATTGTTGACACATCCTTTGCTTCTGAAGGGGATTTCTCTTGTCTCCTTTCCTTTGCTTCCATTAAGAGAAAGCGTCATTAGGAACTTCCTGTCACATCGACGGCACGGACCAGAACAGAGAGTCGGTCTTACCCGGCTGTGTGCTGTTATTTCACCTCAGTAACTCTGTCAGACGCAGATTTCTCGATCTGTTTTTTGCGGCATTAAAGCTTCATTTAGCGCTGAAATCCCATCGGCTGTGTCTGCTCCACTCCACAGAACATTAACCTGCTCGTCTGCTTTCCTGTTCCTCCTGCTCACACTGCTCCTCCTGCTCCTCCTGCTCAGCCTGCTCACCCGGCTCCTCCTGCTCATTCTGCTCCTCCTGCTCACCCTGCTCCCCCTGCTCATTCTGCTCGCCCTGCTCCAAGTTTGTGAGACTTGAGTACTGAAATCTTGGGCTGCAAACACCTTCTTAACGGAAGGCCCAGGTGCACTGCGCCCTCTTTGTGCCTCTGAGGTTTTCCAGCTGTTTGCCATTTTTAATTTGATATTTGTTTAAATTACGTGAATTTTGTTTATTCCATAAAATAAGATAATGTGAGCCCTTTTCTATATTTTGAACCATATCCAGGCATTGTCATTAGAGGAGTCTTTATGATTATCCTGGATTAATTCTGTTTAATTCCTGAGAGGTTCGGTCAGTATGGCAGCTCAGACAGATGATTGTCATTACTGCTTGTGTGTAGTATTTCAAAGTTTTTTTTCTTCTTCTTCTTTGGCTTTGTCTGATGGAAATATAACGACAGTCAGTCACATGTGGAGCTGTTGAATTGGCAGTGTGTGTGTGTGTGTGTGTGTGTGTGTGTATACATGTTTCAATCAGGTCAGTAAAAACCCCTTACTTTAAATGCGGGGGCAAGCATCACTAATGAATATAACTTGGATATAATTTGAATTTGTAACTTGACTTTTACCATCTTTCTTAGTAATCTGGACATCGTCATTCTCAGAGTAGCTGTGAGCACATTTGCTAGATTTGGAACACAATGCTGTATGGCTGAATATCAGGGCCCAAAATGAGAAAATTAGCATATTACTTGCACCGGCCAATCGGGTGCGTTCTGTGTGAAGGCCGGGGACTGTTGCCAGGCAGCGGCCTGACGGACACTGAGGAATGAGGGAAACTCGATCCGGGGCCTTGTGTTTTCCCAGAGGCCCCGCGGGTCAAACCTTCGCCGCGCTGTACAAACAGGTAAATTCCAGACTCAAAAAGTCAAAATGCCAGGGGTGAACCCTGCCCCAAAAAAAACACAAAAACTGCAAGCCAGGCAGTCCCCTCCTGCTGTCAATTAAAATGAAGAGATGTAATTATAATTAAGGTGAATTATGCCCCCCCCTCGGTGTGCACATTAGTAAATTTGTGTTACCACCCTGTCTGCATCCTCTCAGGCTGCCCCTCATTCTTTCGGGGGCGGGGGGGCAGGGGGTGTCCAGAGGCCCCCTCGGGCCCCATGGCCACAAGAGGCCCTTTCTTCCCCCCCCCGGCCCCCCCAGCAGCCCCGTGTTGTTGCACCTGTGTGCTGTCTCAGGGCTTAAAGACTTTAATTACGGAGAGAAGCTGGCAGTTTCTCCTGCAGCTCGCTGCGTTTCCAATGTCAAACACATGGCGCGGGCTAAACCCCCTTCTTCTGAGCCCCAAAAAAAAAAGCTCAATTGAACTTAAATTGTTCGAGTCCTGCAGGACGCGCATGACAAATTGGCGCTCGGAAATAATCAAAAGCGTTGTGGGCCACTCGGAGTTCTGAGACGCGGGACTGTCAGGTTGAGTTATCGTAATTAGTCATTATCATCAGGAGAAGTGGAAGCAATTTGAGGTCGTTTTATTTTTTCTGCGGCTGTTTTGAAATGGCGTACCCCCTGATAACACACCTTCCCGATTACGCTGCGGTGTCGCCCCGCGAATGGAGCAGACGTGGGCGCGCTGTGCACGCGCGGACGCCCCTGAACACTGCGCTTAGCACGCTCCTGCCTCCACAGGCGCGCATGCAGTCACACGCACACCTGGATGCTTAACGCAGCCGTTCAGGTTAAGCATCTTCGTCAAGGTTATAATGGCAAAATCCCACCTTGAAATTGCACCTATAAGAGTGGCTCCCTGGATGTAAGCCCCTCCCACTCTAGATGTGAGTGGCAGCAGGATTGTAATTGCATTATTTCGCCTGACACAGTTCCGTCGTGTCGGTTGTCAGCTGGGGATTGTGGTGGCGGAATGAGGAGATTAGTGTTTGGTACAGTACTCATTTTTATATATTTTTTTTTTTTTTTACCTTTCCACCTCGAGTTTATTATGGTTTTACACTTTTTATCAGCGCAGTTGAGAAGTTGGTAATCATAGTGCTGAGCTACACAGGGACTGAAGTGGATTTCAGCTCTGTGGAAAAAGGCCTCTTTACCCTAATGCACCTTTGTTCTACGTGTTTAAAATCACCAGTTTAAAAGCAGTGCCACATTAATGAAGATTTATTGTATTGAATTTATTTTAAAATCAGTTTTTAAGGGCCTGTCATTAATATTCACACTACTATTTGTAGCATCGGAAAGAAATTTGCCCACGGATTGGAGTAAAATAAAACACTTACTAATTTTAAATGTAGTAATATATAATAATAATGATAACACGTAATAATAATAATAATATATAATAATAAAATAATAATAATAATAATAATATTTAAAAATTATACAGCATGCACTTGTAAAGTCAGAAATTAATTAGTACTGCCAACATTTGAGTCTTAGTTTGTAATTATTTTGTCAGTTGGGTTCCTTCCTGTGTTTCTGGGGTTGATGGAGTCTGTTTCTCCAAAGCCGAGTGCCCCCCCCCCAGACTGAGTCATTCACCACAGAGAGACTCTGCCCGTCTATCGCACCCTCTCTGTCCAGAGCGTGCCGTTTCAATACTTGCTTCTCTCTTTTTTATTTTGGGATTAGTGAGCGCTGTACATCTGGTTTCCTCTCTCTCTCTCTCTTTTATTTTGGGATTAGTGCGCGCTGTACATCTGGTTTCCTCTCTCTCTCTCTCTTTTATTTTGGGATTAGTGCGCGCTGTACATCTGGTTTCCTCTCTCTCTCTCTCTTTTATTTTGGGATTAGTGCGCGCTGTACATCTGGTGTCTGATTGGCCCGTGCCCGGCCCTGAGCGCTGGGCCCGGTGTGGAAGACGAGACGCCTGTCGAGCGCTCGCCTCGTAAATTTGACACCGCCGTGAGAGGGGGGAGGTTTCGGGCCCCGTGGCCCCGGGCCAGCCAGCTTGGCGGAGCGCTCTGGGACGACACGCACGGCGCCTCAGAAAGCCGCTTCTCCTCCGCGAGATCGTAACCGTTTCGCGAGAACGCGATGATGAGCCAATTAGCTCATAGTCCATTTCCCCGTTTGATTGTGAGTGATTTAAAAGCTGCTTTCATAAACACGGATGGGAAACGGCGGTGGCGCCGCTGCAGGGGCTGCTGGGAAGGTTTTGTAAATGTGACTCATTAACCGCGGTCGGCGTGCGTGCGGACCGGCGCACCCCACGTCTCCTGTGTACCCCGCGTCTCCAGCGTACCCCACGTCTCCTGTGTACCCCGCGTCTCCAGCGTACCCCACGTCCCCTGCGTACCCCACATCCCCTGCGCACCCCACGTCCCCTGCGTACCCCACGTCTCCAGCGTACCCCACGTCCCCTGCGTACCCCACGTCCCCTGCGTACCCCACGTCTCCTGCGTACCCCACGTCTCCGGCGTACCCCACGTCCCTGGCTAGCCCACGTCCTCCACGCTGCTACCTCCACCGTTCCTCCACGCTCACCCACGTCTGCGTGGGCTGGAGGGTGAGCACAAGGTGCGGTCGGTCAACGCGGGCCTTTGGTTTATTACCTGCGATCTTTCCATCCTCTCTCGATTTTGGCTCACCCAGAGTTCTGAGCTGTACGAGGGTTTTTGGGAGGGGTGAGGGGGGCCAAAGTGACGTGGATTGAAGGGGGGTCTGTGTCCAAAGGCAGTGCAGCAGTACGAGCCCCAGCTCCCGAGCCAGAATGGCAGAGCAGAATGAGCAGGACGAGCAGGTCTAGCAGGACGAGCAGGTTGAGCAGGAAGAGCAGGTCGAGCAGGACAAGCAGAATGAGCAGGGAGAGCAGAATGAGCAGGCAGAGCAGGTGGCAGCGGCTGCAGCTCTCACGCTCGACGTCATCTGAACACAAAGCGCGATCTCCCTCTGTCCCCTGGGAGCCCGGGAGGCATCACAGACATCTCCACACGTCAAAGAGTCTTTACCAAACAAACAGAGGGAGCGCCGCACAGCCCACAGAGACGGGGGGGGGGGGGGGCTGGGCTGAAGTTGGGGTCAGGAGAGAAAGGGAGAGGGGGAGAGAGAGAAAAACTGAGTTTAAAGAGAGAGGAGTGGGAGAGATATGGGGAGAGGGAATGAGAGTCGGAGAGAGAGAGAGTTTCAGAGAGAGAGAGGGGGAGAAGAGGGAGTTGGGATAAAGAGTTGGAGAGAGAGAAGGAGAGGGAGTTGGAGAGAGAGTTGCAGTGAGAGAGGGAGAGGGATTTGGGGAGAGTCTGATTTGAAAGAGAGAGGAGAGAGGAGGGAGGGAGGGGAGAGGGAGGAGGGGGGGGTCTGGGGTCGAGGGAGAGTGTAACACTGAGACGTGTGAGGGAAGGACGGCAGGGCCCCCTGAGGAATGTTTCCCGTCTGCCCCGGGGGGGGGGGGGGGGAGGAGGGGGGGGGGGGGTCTGAACAGCGCACCCTAGTGGAGCACAGGCAGAACCTCACACTCCTGCTCCACTGCAGAGGCCGGACTCTGGCCCACGTACTGCTTCAGACCAGCGGCTCATCTGCTGAGCAGCCAACCCGCATCCACAGCTGCTCCGTCTGCCTCTCCTGCCCAGCCTCCCAGCCGCTCGGTCTGCTTCTGCCTGGGCTGGGGGGGGGGGCACGTGGGAAAGTGGGGTGGGGGGGGGCGCTGGGGGAGCGTGGGGGAGTGGGAGTGGGGGCGCGGGGGAAAGTTGGGGGGGGTCACTGGTGCATAGCTGGGCAGAGACTCCAGCCGCCTCTCTCCACCCCACTCTGCCAGCCTGTGTGTGTCTGACAAGAACCAGGTGCCCTCCTCCTGCTCTTTCTCTCTCTCTCCCTCTCCTCCTGCTCTTTCTCTCTATCTCTCTCTCCCTCTCCTCCTGCTCTTTCTGTCTCTCTCTCTCTCCCCTCCTTCTGCTGTTTTTCTCTTCGATTTCTTTGTGCCTTTTTTGTGAATGTGTTTGCTCTCTCGCTCTCCTGCAGTTTTTCTTTATCTCTTGCTCTCTCTCCCTCCAAACATGTAGACACGTCCAGTTTGTCCTTTGGACGTCAGAATGGAGTCTCTCTCACTCCTCTTGTCTCGCTCACTTGCTCCCTCTCTTTCTCTCTCCTCTCTCACTCGTTTTTTTGTGTGAATTGCTTGCGTTATCTGTGACGCTTGATGGCGTTCAGGCTGGGGTTCTCAGGAACAGTTGGGACTTTGTTGTCAGCGCTGAGTGAGCAGAGACAAAAGGGGAAGGGCTGAATCTGAAGGACCATTACCTCCTGGAGTAGCTCTCCACCGGAGGATGAAAAAAGGAAAAAAAAAACAGGTGGAAAAAAACGAGGCATTTAATGCAGAAGAGAGGCGATATCCCCAGCCTCAGCACAGACTCTGGGGCCCCGAGGTCCCCTCCATTTACAGCCCTGCCAGTTAGTTTTCTATGGAGCAGCTATGAGAAGTTTTGGTTAGTGGTGAGTTCTGTAAGAGGGGATTTGGTTAGTGGTGAGTTCTGTAAGAGAGGATTTGGTTAGTGGTGAGTTCT
Source organism: Anguilla rostrata (assembly GCF_018555375.3). Classification (NCBI taxonomy): domain Eukaryota; kingdom Metazoa; phylum Chordata; class Actinopteri; order Anguilliformes; family Anguillidae; genus Anguilla; species Anguilla rostrata. The sequence continues at coordinate 41,171,189 of NC_057945.1, read as the reverse complement.
GTTAGAGAGGATTTGGTTAGTGGTGAGTTCTGTTAGAGAGGATTTGGTTAGTGGTGAGTTCTGTTAGAGAGGATTTGGTTAGTGGTGAGTTCTGTTAGAGAGGATTTGGTTAGTGGTGAGTTCTGTAAGAGAGGATTTGGTTAGTGGTGAGTTCTGTTAGAGAGGATTTGGTTAGTGGTGAGTTCTGTTAGAGAGGATTTGGTTAGTGGTGAGTTCTGTTAGAGAGGATTTGGTTAGTGGTGAGTTCTGTTAGAGAGGATTTGGTTAGTGGTGAGTTCTGTTAGAGAGGATTTGGTTAGTGGTGAGTTCTGTTAGAGAGGATTTGGTTAGTGGTGAGTTCTGTTAGAGAGGATTTGGTTAGTGAGTTCTGTGTGTGTGTATGTGTGAGTGCGTTTGTGCAGGTTTGTGTGTTTATATATGTGTGTGCGTGCGTGTTTCTGTGTATGTGTGTGTGTGTTTGTGTAGTTTTGTGTGTTTATATATGTCTGTGCGTGGTGTGTGTGTGAGTGAGTGTGTGTGAGTGTGAGTGTGAGTGTGTGTGTGAGTGAGTGAGTGTAAACAGAGTCTCATCTCAGAGTAGAGAGGGATACAGTGGAAACTGATTCCATGATTAGCTGGGAAAGGAGGTATTTTTCCCTGTCAGAATAATATTTGCATCATAAATGTATTTGTTTGATAACCGTTATTTTGCAAGCTGCTTAGCCATTGTTTGGCAGAATCGCGTCATGGACGTGCAATAATGCAGGATTAGATTTTTTTCCGATTCGTGATCCAGAGAGTTTGCTGTCTCTGAAAAGTGGAGTTCTAGCCCTTTTTCTCCTGGCTGTCTGGAGAAGGTCCAGCTGGTCCCAGACCTCGGGTGTCCTGCTGCTGGGGTGTGTATGGGAGCAGATGTGTGTCTTCCTGCAGAAGCGTCTAGACTGTAGTAATAGCGTGATGTGCTAAGCAGGGTGAAGAGCATTGCACGTCCAGTGGCTAGCCGTGTTCTGCTGCTGCGCGTCCAGTGTGTCTGTGTGTGTGTGTGTGTTTGTGTCTGTGTCTGTGTCTGTGTCTGTGTGTGTGTGTGTGTGTGTATGAGTGTAGGTGTCTGTGTGCATGCGTGCGAGTGTGTGTGTGTGTGTCTGTGTCTGTGTGAGTGTGTGTGTGTGTGCATGCGAGTGTGTGTGCGTGTGAGTGTGTGTGTGTGTGTGTGCGTGCGAGTGTGTGTGTGTGTGTGCGCGTGTGTGAGTGTGTGTGTGTGAGTGTGTGTGTGTGTGTGTGTGTGTGTGCGTGTGAGTGTGAGTGTGCGTGTGAGTGTGTGTGTGCGTGCGAGTGTGTGTGTGTGAGTGAGTGTGTGTGTGTGTGTGTGTGAGTGTGTGTGTGCGTGCGAGTGTGTGTGTGTGTGAGTGTGAGTGTGTGTGGTGGTGTGTGTGTGCGTGCGAGTGTGTGATGTGTGTGTGGTGAGTGTGTGTGTGCGTGCGAGTGTGTGTGAGTGAGTGTGTGTGAGTGTGTGTGTGCGTGCGAGTGTGTGAGTGAGTGTGTGTGAGTGTGTGTGTGCGTGCGAGTGTGTGTGTGTGTGTGTGTGTGCGTGCGAGTGTGTGAGTGTGTGTGATCGTTGCAGTGGTCGTTCAGTAGCCGGTCTCTGGTGCAGCTGGCCTCTCTCAGGCCTCATTAAGCGTGTGAAATGGCTCTGTACGAAGGGCTCAGTGAGCAGTAGCAGGTATATCATCTCCTAAAGTGAAATGAAGCTCATTTGACCAATCGCTGGTGACCGGGGTCAGAGAGCGGCTCCATCGCGGGACTCCGGGGGGGTGAGGGGCGCTGGGGCTGGGCGTTCGCCTTCCTTTTTAATGCTCACTTCCATTTCGTTTGAAAAGGGGATTATTGCATCTTTCCTGTGAAAAAGCTAAAGGCTAATGAACAAAGGTGGCCATTCCAACTTCGATGACGGTGCGATATCCCTTTTAGGGGGAGAGAAGCCCGTAGGAGGAGGAGGAGGAGGGGGGGGGCAGCCTAATAACGCCTGCGATTCTGACACAGTCGGCCTTTTGAAAGGTGTCATTGCTTAAAAGCATTCCGAGATTTAATTGTGCGCTGTCGCATTGTGGCTAGGGTTGCGGGAGGCGAAAGGTCAAGCAGGGTCGTGGAGTGGGGGGGGGGGGAGTTGCCTAGCATCGAAGAACTCCCACCGCTGTTACCGTGGTGACACAAAGAGACCTCCAGTGCTCTTACTTCCTGTAGTACCCTTGAAAGGACTCTGCTCCCTCCTCGCCTCTGTTCTTGTGAGGGCTAGCTTCTTACGAGGACACATTCCCCAAGAGGAGTGCTTACTATTTGTTAGCGGTGTTGTGCTGCATGAAGTAGGAGAGATTTAAAAAAAAAAAAAAAAAAAAGACCAATTTAGCTCTTGTGAACAAAATTCAATAAGCGCACTTGTACAAAGGGTCTCCAAGGTAACTTGTTGGTACTTCAAGGATGAAACAGAGTTATTTTATTTTTTCTTTTACCATACTTTAAGGAGGAAAAACTGCAAAAATAACAAGAATTTTAACTTGTGTTCTACGTCACTAGCCTTTAAAATATGGTAGAAGTAAAATGGTATTGAATGCAGACGTATTCCAATATAAATAAACAGTAAGAAAGTAATGCATTTCACATGTGGTCTCTGATATTCCATATTCTTCATTTAATGATTTTTTCACACATTGAGTCCTAATTCTGGAATGTCGGAATGTCACATTTATGGGGTCATAAAACGGATTTACGGCTTTTTCCAGGGAAGCCTTTGAGAGAGCGAGCGAGAGAGCGGGCGAGCGGGGCCACGGCGAGCGAGAGAGCGGGCGAGCGGTCCGATTGTGCGGCTGTGTGAGGATCAGGTTCTGGGCTTTCGTACCAAGTGATTTTAGGGGGGATGGTAATTGAATTCATATTGACAGCGGGCGTGGGGCGGACCGAGGTCTTCCTCTCACAGACGTGCTTCCTCCCGTCACCCGCGCGTTCTATCAGGAGGGAACGCAGGCTGACCGCCAGCACCAGCCTGGCCTGCTGATTGCTATTATTATTATTATTATTATTATTTTATTTTTTAAATCAATATCATCATCATCATCATCATCATCATTATTACTATTAATATTATTATTATCATTGTTTTATTATAGTTATTATTATTATCATCATCATCATTATTATTATTATCTTTGTTTTATTATATTATTATTTTTTTTAAATTATTAATACTCTTGTTATTATTATTATTATTATTATTATATAATAATAATAAAACCACAATATTAATAACAATAATGAGAATAATAACAATAATAATATTTATATAATAATATGAATTATATACTTATTAGATTAATAGCAATGTTAATGAAAAACAAGATAATAATCATAAAAAATAATAAAATAACAACAAAAAATGGCAATAATAATATGATTAAGAATTTTTGTTGTTACGTTGGTATTTATATTATATTATTTGTCTTAATAAAAGCATAAAAATTGTAATGCCCAATAGTGATGCTATCGTCACTAGTAGCTGTTATTTATTAATTATTGTAATGGTAAAGCGCAGATTCAGTGTGGTTATTTTCATAAGGACAGTTTCTGGTTCAAACTCTGGCAGTATGAACGAAATGATCAGTTTGAATGATAGAAACTGCGACGGACGTGCAGAGGATTCGCAGTATTCGCCATTTCCTGTGCTTCAGGAAGTCTGGCTCTTATGCCTGCACGTGTCCTGTAGTGTCTCCGCTAGAGTGTGGGGGGGTGGGGGGTGGGGGGGGGCGGGCGGATTGTACTGTGTGGCCTGTGCCGCGGGTCACCCATGGTGATGAAGAGCTTTGCGCTGGAAGCACAGGCTGCAGAGGAGGGCCTGTAGTCACATCAAGGTCAGGAAATCCATGTTGCGATAGATTTCTGTAGCCAGAGCCATGTCACGACAGGCTGCTGTAGCCACAGTCATGTCACGACAGGCTGCTGTAGCCACAGTCATGTCACAACAGATTTCCTTCACTGGAACGCTTGGCTCTGTTAAACAGGGACCTCCACACACCTCTGAATGAGGTATGTAGTCTCAGACATTTCGGGGTACGCAGTTTATCCCTCATCAAGTGAACGATCAAAGAGAAGCGAGGGATGAGCTGTTGGCGGAGCTTCCTTACCGCGAAGCGTTCAGCCGTGAGAGCAGTGCCGAGGCTGAGGAGGTCAGAGGTCATCTCTAGGGCGGTGCGCCCCTTTGAAGTCCCGCGGACGAGCTGGGGCTCTCGGCCCGCCTCTGTGACGGGCTGCCCCGGGGGTCAGAGGTCGTGGAGCGTGACCTCTGTGAGCTGGTCGGTGGAAGGGGAGAGAAAGTGGGGTGGGGGCGCCCTCTCGCGTCCCTCCCGCCTCCCGCGGGGGGGCTGGCCCAGACCCTGCCGTGACCGCGAGGAGCGTCGGGCTTTAAAGGCTTTCGATCGGGGCCCAATAAACAGCGCTGAGCACCCGCTAGTACAGCGCTAAGCACCCGCGAGTTTATTACGCCGCGTTTGTTTTATTGACAGACGCGGCCGTAAAGCGCGATGGCTGCTCAGAACGCTGTGAGTCGCCGGTACGGAGAGAGCGTCCGCGTCCCGCCGACATTCCCACCAGCATTCTTACCGACATTCCCACCAGCATTCCCGCCGACATTCCCACCAGAATTCCCACCGACATTCCCACCAGCATTCCCGCCGACATTCCCACCAGCATTCCCGCCGACATTCCCGCCGACATTCCCACCAGCATTCCCACCGACATTCCCACCAGCATTCCCACCGACATTCCCACCGGTATTCCCACCGGTATTACACCCCACTCTCACTCCCGGCCTTAATGTGAGCTGGCAGACTGTACCTCGCTGCTGACTGACAGATATTTTGAGCTGTGGGGGGGTGGGGGTGAGGAGAGGTCACTGAAAGGAACGGACGGTTCAGCCTGAATTAACCATTCGTTCCAATTCCTGGGAAAAGCGTTCTGCTAGCCAGACACATGAGCTAACTGCGCTAGCTCACCTGTAGCATTCTGTTTAACCTGCCAGTTCCCATTCAGTTTTATTTACGCAATCGTTCATGTTTGCCTGCACATGTTTATATTGATTTAAGACATCGTCTGTGAAATGTTGCAATCGTTCTCATTGCGTGCCCTTTAAAAACACTCTGTGTTTGTTGGTGCAGAATGTTTGTTGGTGCAGTGTTCAAACCGATGCCAATGACAGAGAAAGAGGGAGGGATTGAGAGAGAAACTGAAAGGGAGGGATAGAGAGAGAAAGGGGGATTGGCAGAAGATGGGTATAGTGAACATGCAGATGGAGAGAGGGCTTCAGCGGCTGATTGAGCATGTTTCCTATTGGACAGCGTTCCCATCAGCCAATCAGCCGCGTGATCGCTGCTAACTGGCGCATGTACTGCTGCCTCAGCGCTGATCCAAGAAAAGAGCTGGTAAGGGAGACATTGGGGGGGGAGGGTTTAGAGACCAGCCCCTCCAGACACTGACCCCCCCCCCCCCCCTCCAGATTGGAGAGACACATGAAAGGGATTGGGGCTCACCACCGTCCTGTTTACTTCTCTACTGCTCCACCCCCCCCCCCCCCCCCGATTGGAGGGTGGGCATGCCAACCGAATAATATTCCAGCATGCCCGGCTCTCCTCGCAAAGTTGTTACCCTGGAAACGGGATGGTGAGGGGACTGTGCACAATGGGCTGGGATTCCTCTCTGTCGCTAATTAGCTTTCCTCCGCCTCGTCTGCGCGTCGCTAATTAGCTTTCCTCCGCCTCGTCTGCGCGTTCGCAAATTTAGAGAGAGGCTAAAGTCAACAGAGACACGCATCGCAGAGGAGGGGAAAGAATGTTTGGTTTTTCTTTATTGCTTACTACGTGCGGGTTGGCTAAGGCTGCCTGACCAGTAGTATGTGAACTGATCGCATCGATAAGTCGTTGAGAACGGGCTAGAGGCAAATTTCAGGTGTAAATTGTAATATGCAAAAAAAAGTGTTGTGTTGAAGAGGTTAGCGTATGCGCATGTGCAGTGGACCGTCTACCAGCGCGTTCTGCTCAACCTGAGACTCTGTGTGTCGCCTGTATTTAACTGCGCTTGATTTCAGCGCAAGCTCACCTGCCTGAAGAGGCAGAGTACCTGTGCGGGCGTGGGCAGGGAGGGGATGGGCGTGGCAGCTAGCTGTGTGTAGCACGCGTCGCGTTTCCAAACCTCTCTGGCCGTGAAAGCAGCCTTTCCAGCGCGCTGAATTTAGGCCTTCCTGAATCCCCAGAAACGCCCTCCTCCGTCCGCACGCTCCTGGCGACCTGCAGAGCGGCTGGAACAAAGCACACTGCTTAGTCTCTCTCCTATTTCTTATTTTATATTTCTCTCCCCCACCCCCACTCCCCCCTCCCCCCCTTCAAAATTATGGTCTGAAAACATATTCTGATTTTTAAACACCCTTAATACTGTGGCCAGGTGTGAAGGCCTTTGAATCATTTAGAGTTATCTCTCTCTCACTTTTTTTAACCAGATTGTCTAGGTGATGTTTTTTCAGCCTTAGCTCTTGGCAGCGTACTGTGTGCGTTGTTTTTTTTTCTTTATTAATAATAATAATGAAATGCTTTCCACATGTCTGCATGGAAGCCAGTTCCAGGCTGATGGTATCCTCGTCAGTGATGTGGCGAGTGGGGCTCCGTGGTGCACAGGCTCTGGGTGAAACTGGGCGGCCCGTTTGGGAGAGCCTTACTCTGGGGAGGTTACTGGGAAACGCCCAGGCTTCCCGGGGCCTTCTGAAGAATCCAGCCGCAGGAATTAGATCCTCCTGTAGCACACACTCAGTCACTGGAGATCTTTGTTGCTTTTAACTCTACTTTTAACTGTAAACTATATCAACTTTCTTGTAAAAACATGTATGCCAATTATGTTTTAATTTACAGGGATTGTCTATGATGGTGTTCTAGAATGCCCTGTTAAAAGTACTGGTATTCACAGCAATGCTTAGCATCTTTGAGTTGGCTTGAACTCAGGGTAGCTGTTATTGTGCACATTATACCGAACGCAGGATGGCATGTGTCAGATATTTGTAAGGTTTGTTTTCTGGAAATGGACCGTTTGGTTAGCTGACAGTGAATGAATGTGTTTCCGTACTGACTTCATGATTGGCTGAAGATTAGCCAAAGCAAACCTCGCTTTATCGGTTCATCTAGCCGAGCGGACGTCTGTAAAAGGAAAAGGAGAAACATGTTTTGTTTAAACGCTCCAGAGTAAACATGCGTTTGCTGACGCATTGTGATGTGTAATGTGTTGTGAGTGTTGGTCTTTTTCCACTTTATCTTGCTGAGATTGTTCCAGATCGGTGCGCATTCCAGCTCTGCTGTGTAACTGAACCCGACTGGAGTGGAGCATCTTTTCCAGACAGCAGCCAGTCTTGCTCACTGCTCACTGGTGACATTTTGTTGGCTGTACAGTCGAGTGGTGTTCAAAATGGCGCTGACCCCGCCCACTCACTGCACTTCTGTGATTGGTCTTCTGCACTTGAATGGAAGACAGATGTGCTTAATAACGAATCGGCAGGGTCCGAGGGTGCTGAGGTCACTGTGCTGTCAGACTGACTGTTTACCCCCTCCCCCCACACTTATTCTCCCTTCCCAGACTCTGCCTGTGACTGCGTTGGGGGGTGGGGGGGTAGAGTGACTGTGTTGGGAGGATAGAGTGACTGTGTTGGGTGGGGTAGAGTGACTGTGTTGAGGGGGTGTAGAGCGACTGTGTTGGGGGATAGAGTGACTGTGTTGGGGGTGTAGAGTGACTGTGTTGGTGTGGTGTTGAGTGACTGTGTTGGGGATAGAGTGACTGTGTTGGGGATAGAGTGACTGTGTTGGGGGTAGCGTGACTGTGTTGGTGCGGTGTAGAGTGACTGTGTTGGGGGTGTAGAGTGACTGTGTTGCGGGGGCAGGGTAGCGTGAGCAGGGGAGTCTCTTCTTCAGGGGAGCATCTCTGAATGAGCACTAGATGCCTTATAAGTTTCCCGCTTGCTAAGCGAGTGGGCCCTTCCTGTACGGAGTGGTTGCTGCCCGTTACTTACCCATAATGCATCCTGTTTCTGCACCTAAAAGCTCTAATTCTTTCATCTCCGTTTCAAAAGACCATGTGACCGCCATCAACTTTTCTTTCGATCAGACCACATGTTCTGTGAACTCTTTCTTTTCCTTTCTCATGATTGCTTGGCTCATTTCATCTGCCCTTTTTCATTTTTCACAGCGCCGTCGGAAAAAAAGGTTGTAAATAAAAATGACGTGTTTTTTTTCGGAGGAGAACACATCTGGAAAGTAGGAAGGCCGGCGGCCGCCTGAAACAGGTCCCTTTTGTGGAAAAAATTAAGTGGAATAAGCAAAAAGGATGTAAAAATGTAGAAACGCTCAGGGTTTTTTCAAACATTACAGCATATTTTGAAGTTTTATTTTTTATTTATTTTTATTATTTTGGCTGCGCATTCCCCTTTCCCCAGTTTTAATGGGCGCGCAGCGTCCGGAGAGCCGGCTTCAGAGGTTTAATATTTAGAGCTTATCCGTAGCTTTATCCTGCGGAAGCGTTACATTAAACTGCGAGAGGGGGCCACGCCCGTTACCCCGAGCTGGCGGGACGCATTTAAACAAGCGCGCATCGGGCCCTGCTGCACATTTCTGACATTTGTGTTATTCGTTTAGAGTGAAAACAAATGTGTGAAGAGAGGCTGGGGGGGGGGGGGGAGGGGGGGGTCAAAGCAGGAAGGGCTAAATTAAAGGCAGCTCTCACAAAAAAAAAAATCTGCTCAAAAGTGTGTTTGTATCCCACCGTGGAATTGGAGCGTTTTTCCAGCCAATGGCGTTGCTAATGAGCCGAGGGGCCTGAAGCCTGGTGCCTCTGCCAGAGTGTGTGAAGCTCATCTGCTCCAGAACGCTCCCATCGTACCCCCAACCCCGGTGGATACCCACACACGCTGGCCGCGTGGGGGCGCGTGGTGCACAAGTTCACTACGTTTGAGCGTTTGGATGTTGTTCTTTTTTTTCTTTTTTAATGTGGAGCCTCATCATACTGACAGTCATCGAGGACGGGTTTGTGAAAGAAAGTGAAATATTTTGGTTGAATGCGCCAAAATTGTTGGTGTGTGTGTGAGTAAATACCTCGGCACATTCCCAAGCACTTACCGACTTTTCCGGAATGTTAGCTGAGTTAAATGACGGTTTGAAGTAAAGTTACTCAGTATTTCCGGGAAAAGCCCCCAGGTATTCATTAAGTGTGTAATACGGAGTGAAAAAGCATATTCGATAATGTCTATAAAAGAACTACAGGAACCGCTGTTTTCTTTCCTTTAATGCGCCCAGAAAGCCGCTCGAGCGCGGGCTGCAGACGTCGGGGCTCTTCAGCTCAAACGGGCCGTCCCGCTGCAATGCGCTTCGGCTTTCTGACGCCCAGTAAAAACATGTCCCCCCCCCCCCCCCCCCCCAGCGCTCCCTCGGTTCCGTTCTGTGGGTCGGGACGGACAGACCGCTTTTTACTTTTAATTTATTTTATTATTATTTTTGCAGTGCCTGACATTGATGCGTTCAGTACATTACAGACAGAGCTCCAGTTAAATATGCCGCCCAATCAGAAGCAGTCCCGGGGCTGTCAGGCCCGGCAGTGATCAGCAGGGCACGTGTTCGGTGTCGCTGCTCGAGCCGCGCTTCTTGTAAAACTAGGTGCGATTATTTTGCCAAATCCCTGAGATGACTGACAGCCCGGTTGTTGGCTTGCTTTACCGCCCCCCCCCCCACCCCCGTCCGCTCCGCTCTCTGTAATTAGGCAGAAGCCCTTCCTCCTCTACTTCTCAGGCTCTTGGGGATGAAATTCCTCAGACTGAGGGATCAGCTGCTATCCTCGGAAGAGTCCGCCTTAACATGGCTTTACTCTTCCTTTCAGGTTGAATGGCTGCGCTCCAAAAAAAAGGAGAAAAAAGAGAGAGAGTTTTAGCGCTGATCCTGAATGGGTCTGGCTGCAGCGCTGCACCCCGCTCCACCCCGCTCCACACCGCTCTGCGCTTCTGGGGCGCCCGAGTGTGACCAGCTCTTCTCTGCACTCCGGTGCTCTGGGGGGTGCGGGGGTGCGGGCGTGAGGGGGGGGGGGGGCATAGGCCAACAAGCACTGCTGTAGGAACTCCCATAAGTCTCTGGGCTTCACATGAGTAAGACACGCCCGCAAATAAAGCGCTAAGCTTTTTCTTTTTTCTTTTTGCCACATCACTTCTGTTTCTGGGGCGGGGCAGAGGGCTGCTGTCTGTGGGGACGGGCCGGGGTTTGGGAAGGCTGTCCCGTGTTTCTTGGGGTGTCTGTCTGTGGGGACGGGCCGGGGTTTGGGAAGGCTGTCTGGTGTTTCTGGGGGGGAGAGGACTGCGAGCCTGCTCCTGCTGCAGTGCGAGACTGACAGAAAGCGCGCTTTTGAAACGGAATGCCCGGCCCTGTGAGGTGCGCCAGCCGCCGCTGCCGAGGGTGGCGTCTCCTTTCTGTGGAACAGCGAAGCGGTGGGGGGGGGGGCAGGCACACAAGCATTATTGTGTCTTGTCACTGTGTCTGACGCGATGCTTCACAGCTGCAGGTAAATGTGTTGTTTGCTTGTAAAAGCAGCAGTGACTGTGCAGTGGGGGTGGTGGGGGGGGGGGGGTCACGGGCGCAGTGTTTGTGGGTGGGGGGACACGGTGGCTTGAGGATGAATAAAAAATGGAAATTGAGTAAAAACAGCAGAGATTCCTGAGCTGGGGAGGCCAGGGGGGGTTGGGGGTTTGGGTGGGGTAGGATCAGTCCTTTGAGCTTCTTTAAAAGGGCCCTTCTGTGAAAACCATAGAGATCCTTCAGCTGCGTCTCTGGCACTTGTGCTTGGCACTTATTCACCCAGTCCTCCATTGTGTGCGACGGGGTGCGGGAGGGTGGGGGGGAGTTGGGGTGCTCTCCTTGGCTGTGTCCCACTACACGTGTCCAAACCCGAAAGCGTGGAGCCTTTGATCGGTCTAACAGTCGCCTGACTCCGCCCACCAGGTTTCACTGCATTTGGGCCAGAACAGGCCCGGCAGAACCACGCCCTGCCTTTACAGTACTGCCTTTTTTCTGAAGGCTTATTATTATTAAGTTGTCTTAGAGATGCTCATTGGTCACTGGCGGTCATTAAAAAGTATTGTTTTGTGGATGATATTAGTGCATTCTACAGGTTTTGTTTGTTTGAATTTGATACTGAGTTTTATAGAAATGTGTTTTTGCAGATAGATTGAAGTGGCCCCTTCTTTCCTGAGGGCTGGTGTTTCTCTGTGGCGTTCCCCACGGGCCAGTTCAGGGACCGTTTCCGCATTTCCTCCCCAGGCTCCCCTCAGCCTCCTGCCGCTTCACCATGGCTCACAGACAGTGTCTGTGTCTGTACCCCCAGACCCACCACCCACGGGCCCTAATGCTATCCTCGCTACCTCCCTTCGCCTCCCTCCACCTCCCTCCACCTCCCTTCGCCTCCCTCCACTTCCCTTCACCTCCCTCTACCTCCGCCTACCTCCCCCCACCTCCCTCTACCTCCCTCCGCCTCTCTCCGCCTCCCTCCACCTCCCCCCGCCTCCCTCCACCTCCCCCTACCTCCCTCCACCTCCCTTCGCCTCCCTTCGCCTCCCTCTACCTCCCCCCACCTCCCCCCACCTCCCTCCGCCTCGCCCTACCTCTCTCCACCTCCCTCCTGTTCCCTCTACCTCCCGCCTCTCCTCAGGGACACACCGCTGTCCTTTGTGGCTTTAAAAAAAAGAAGAAAAAACCAGTAGTTGTGTTTTGTTTCTCTTGGGGGGGGGGGGGGAGTCGGGAGTAGTCCACAATGGCCCTCTGTCGGTGGTGATGGGCCATGTCAGCATCTGGTGCCCACCTGTCCACTGCTCAGCTGAACCCCCCCCCCCCCATAGAAAAAACAGCTCCAGACTGAAGTTCATATTCAGTACATTTTTTGCACCTTTTTGTTTTAAATCAAAGTTAAATTAAGTGCATCTGTGACAAAAGTTCTCAAAATAACTTTTCTGTTTGTATTAATGTTTGGTATCTATTAAAATCAGAGTAAAGTACCATAAGAGACACACGCCTGCGCGCACACACACACACACACACACACACACACGCACACAGATCCATAACAGATTCTCCTCTCCCTGCCCTCTTCGCAAAAAGAAACGTAGATGTCAGCCATTTTTCTGAAGCCAGTTTTTAAAAAATGTGCCCGCCCCCAACACCCCTCTCCCCCTCTCCCCCACCCCCTGCCCCCCCCCCCAGCCCCCCTAAAGCCCCTCCAGCTCCTGGCCCTGATGAATTAAAAAATGCGCTGTTATTAAAGGCGATGTCAGGAGTGTTGATTTACAGGCGGGAGCCAATGACACGTCAGAAGAACTCACACACTGTGCACCCGGCCTGCAAGCTGGGCTCTGACCTCCTCACCCCCCCCCCCCGCCCCCCTGTCCCCCCCTCCCCGCCCCCCCCCTTTCTGTGCGCTGTAATAAAACCTGTCTAACACTCCAGCACAATGGCCCTGTTGTTCGGCCTCTCTTAAAGGTACAGCGCACTCCAGCCTGCGGCACGGGGGCGGAGCTTCCTGTACTACGCTGGCGTGCCACAGGTCAACGCCGTGGCTTTAAGGATGGGGGGCGGGGGGGGCGGTGGGGGGGGTGAGGTGGAGTGGAGGTGTGGGCGGGGAAAATGCAAGCCCTCTTTTTAAACTGTGGATTCAAAATGAATGTATGTTGTTTTTTTTTTTGGAGTTTTTATTTCTTTTGCTGTCAGAGTGCTCTACTGAAGGTTGCCTGAGCCCTAACTGACAGGCGGAGCACATCTGTCCCGCAGGTAAACCCAGAGTCCGGAGTGTAAAGCTCCTCCTCTCTGCGCTGGTTTAGGCCTGTGGTGGGGCCAGCGTTCGTTTGGAGTCTCTGTTTAAACTCGCTTCCTTTTAATCACAGGAAGGGAAAGGGTGCATCACCCAGGAATAACAGCCCCTCCTATTAAACCCATAAATAGGATTTTAATAAACCGGTCATTTATACGAAATTGTCCCTCATTGCTGCCAGAACGGTCACTTAGGGGGTGATTCACACCCTGCAGGCCCCCTTTGGGGGGGGGGGGGGGGTTACTTCAGAGTTTTTAGAGTCTGCAGGTGAGGTGGGATGTCACTGTGAGGGGAGTAAAGGTGTGTGTGTGTGTGGGGCAGAGGGGGCAGGGTGGGACATCACTGTGGGGAATAAAGGTGTGGGGGAAGGGTCCGGTTATTGGGGGGGGGGGGGGTACATGTGCAGTTCACTGGCTGGTTGTTGAAATGGGGGGGGGGCGTCTGCAGTCTGTTTAGTTTGTGCCCTCAGTAGTCAGCGGCACGCGGCTGCGATGCAGATGGTTGTGATCGTGTGGGCGGGCGGAGCGGAGCCCCACACACTGCCTCCCTTCTCTGCGCCCTCCCGAAGGCGAGCGCGCCCCTAACAGGGTCACCCCCGTTACCCGCCGCCCGCCCACGCCACCTGGAACCCATAAGTTCAGATTTACTCAGTAATCAATATCCCCGTTAAAACATTCTCACATTTATTTTCTCTCTCCCAGCCCCGGATTCCTCAGCTGAAGGCGGACATTGTTACATTCATCACCGCTATATTGACTTAGCCCTATATCCATCTGCTTTAGGAGCCGTTTGCAGTCCTCCTTGGATGACAATTTTTCATGGAATAGAGATGCATTAAAGTAATTTCCTTAAGTGGATTTTCAAGGTGGGAGTAGACGGGGGAGCGAGCAGGATACACAAACAAGCTTCAGCGCAAGAAGGGACTTAAAGAGTAGCACACGTGCTTATGATATAGCCTCGCCAGAAAGCCGTGCCAAAAAGTCTGAGAATTAATAAAAAGCCAGTTTTCCCTGCTCTGTGAGTCCTGTTTTATCTGATTAAGATGGAAGTGATAACTGCAGTTCAT